>NC_067140.1:10995748-11268248 GCF_903995435.1 Acomys russatus | reverse complement strand
ATATTTTAATAGCCACTTAGGATAATTATGAATTTTTTTGATATCACACTCACCTCAGATTGGTAGTTTTCTAACACTAAGTTGCAAAGAAATGATTTTTGGTGCAAAGGCTATATTTTCTAACTTTTCGCACTCAGTTACATTAAAATATGCCTATCCATCACACTTTAAATTAGCCTTTGGTCCTCAAATGATTTTGTAATATTATTCACTGGTCATTTGACGATTACTCAGGGCAATGAAAACCTTCCAGATGCTGTGATGTGCCTCATCACAAGAGATCCCACTGCGTCTTTGGTATACTCCACCAGTCTCGTGTAGGTACCAGGCACGCACTTTCAAGTTCACAGTGACAGATACAAGTTTTCCAAATTCCAATTTTCACTTGAAAGCTCAATTATGTCTTGGTAACAAACGCTGTCAGTTTTCCTTAAAGTGACAGGTAGACTTCATTTTTCCTTCTTTTTTTTTTTTTTTTTTTTTTTTTTTTGAGAAAATGTTTATCAGGTAACCCAGTGTGAATGGTTGCAATTTGTCAATCACTTTTACACAGAAATAGATGGTACCTAGGGGAGGTCGTGGAGCTTAGGAGTGTGAGTCCAGCCAAACAGTGAAATCACATTTCAAAAATAAGTAAAGCAACTAATTAGTAATTAGTTTTAAAAGTACCGCAAGAAAAAATACGGCTAGTTTGATATGCATGTTAACCACAGAAATTTTTTTCTTAATAGGGCATAAGGCTCTGTAAGCAGAAGGCGTAATATATGCATGCACATTCTGCCCGTTGTCTCATGGGAATTTTAGTTGGTACATACTCAAGGATTTATATTTAATAAAATGAATACTTCTTTTCCCAACAAAGCCCCTTGTAGAATGAGAATGAGAATGAGAATGAGAAGAGGGTAGGTATCAGTGTCTTGGCACCTGCAAAAGCCACCACTACGACTGTTCTCTGTGGGATAGCACAAAGAAAAAGGCAAAGAAAGGCTCATCGCTGCTGTTAAAATTGTTCTGTTTGTCAAGCAAAACATACCTGGGACACACATGTGAGGCCTCTAGGATGCAGAAAAAAGACACAGGACAAGTTGAGGTTTTGATGGGGGAAAGAAGCATGCTCATTTCTGGTAGTAGGTGTGGGTGATCTGTTATTAGCAAGTGACTCCACTTACTAGATTAATTAATCTTAAAGGGTTTAAGTAAAAGTAGTCTTAAAATTCTCGATGGCTGTTTCATTGGATTGGGCCTAAGAGTTCTCTCCCTGAAGAAAGGTCTATAGTTTGTTTTGTTGTGTTTTTCCATTCATATCTGTTTGAGTGGAATGTTAGGAGAATGACCTCATTCAGCATAATTCCCATGCTCCAAAATCACTGAGTGGGTTTCGGGGGTTATCCCAGGTCAGGGTATACCATGGTAGTCCAGCTGAGGTAGATTTACACAAGAAATTTCTGGAACTTGGTGTAGATGCCAATATCTTGGAGAGGTTTCTGCTGTTAATGTTCCTCCGTTGCACTCCCAGAGATCCATAGTGGTGCTCCCAGGCTTTGCTGCTCTTAGCCGTCTACATGGCACCTACCATTCACTGCATGCGTGGGATTTCCGTTGCATTGAATTCTTTCAGGCAACTCCAATAGGTGGTTCTGTTTTCCTACAGGAAACCTGTTTGAATTGGTGGTATAATTAATTCTTCTCTCCAGTTTCTTTGCCCTGTCTGGCTCTACTATGCTAACTAGCTACTATGATTAAGATACTGCTTAATTAGTAATTGTTCCCGTTACCTCCTGGAGCCTTATAAAGCCTTTTTTACTTTTTTGATAATTGATTTTAAAAGGCCTTTAAGAAAAGATATGTTCAGAGGGGTCTCAGCTCATGACTTTCCTTTTCTGGAGTGTTTTAGTTCCAAGTAGAGACATCCCAGGCCTGCTATTGATGGCTGTTTAGAACAATCCCTGTAGATTTCCCCCCAGAAAGCATCACCATGGGTTTTAATCAGTGTCTGGGGCCAGAATCCCTATTGTAAATCAACTTTTTTCTTTTTTTCTTGCTCTTCTGACCACATAAGGTGACTGCAGAAAACAACAGTGATATTTCTGGAGAGAACATGGCAGGAGGATGAAGGCGTTGCTTCCCGTGATATCTGAATAAGAAGGCAGTGCTGAGAGGCCTAGCAAGTAGCAACAGCACAAAACTAAATGTTTATTAAGGGAAGTTAAAATCCAGGGAAGAACCTTTGCCCCTCCAGGAAGTGCTTTTTTCTTTTGCTTCCTCTCAGAGTTTAATGTACATATTAATTGGCCTGGGACTGACTAAACTAGATTGCTGCTCGGTGAAACTGTGATAGGGTCTGAAGTGTTGCACCGCTGCAGGACTATGGACCACTGACCAACGATGCCCTCAGCATTCTGTCTCACCTAGCTGTTGGCAATTTATACTGTTTACACTTTATTAGTTAAGTCTGCACAAACTTGAAGTTTGAAGCTAATGAGCGTCCACGCTGAGTGAATAGGCCCATGGGTTGGTAGTCATTCAAAACTCAGCATTCTGTGTTACTAGATTCTTAACTGAAATTGTACTTTGTACTGTTGACTTAGGAAATAACACATCTGGAGCCAGGTGGGGACAGGGTAGCTTTGGTAAGTACTAAATAGTATCACCAAGTAAAGTACAAGAAAGCATATTATTCAGAGAGAATGCTATGTCACTAAACTATAGAAATGTTCCATTAATTAAAAATGTGATACCATATGTTTTAAAGACATTTTCACGTTTATAAATACCTTAAGTTGTCATCTAATACTGAAGTAGTTCATGATGCTTCATCGTTTTAGTTCTAATGAAAGTCATTCATTTGATGTACCAAATTTAAAACAGTTTTTAATATGTATGTTTTATAAGTATATTTAAATGTTACTTACATGTGTATATTTTATATGTTTTAGTGAAATAGAATTACATCACTCTCCTCTCTCCCTGTCCCCTTTCCAGCCCCTCCCAGAAACCCTCTCACAAGCTCTCCCTGTCACTCTCCAGGTGATAGCCTCTTTTACATTGATTATTACTGTTACATATATTTATATATGTATGTGCATTGTGCACAAAGATGTAAAAAGAAAACCTGCTGAGTCTGTTTTCAGTGTGTGTGTGTGTGTGTGTGTGTGTGTGTGTGTGTGTGTGTCTGCACTGGATAACCAATAAAGGGACTCGTCCCTTGTGTGTTGGGGGGGGGCAGTAATTCTTTCTTCCAGCAGTCATACGTTGTCTGTGGTTGTTTGTCTACAGAAGAGACCCTGCAGCCAACTTTCATCTCCCACATTCACATGTCCATTGATGTTGCAAAGAAAACTGAACTCATTATGTGTGTGGCCATTCTATTATTCTATTACAGTGTTGCATGTCGCAACAGCTGTGTGGCCATTCTATTATTCTATTACAGTGTTGCATGTCGCAACAGCTGTGTGGCCATTCTATTATTCTATTACAGTGTTGCATGTCGCAACAGCTGTGTGGCCATTCTATTATTCTATTACAGTGTTGCATGTCGCAACAGCTGTGTGGCCATTCTATTATTCTATTACAGTGTTGCGTATCGCAACAGCTGTTACCTTCAAAATGCATTTTGGAATATCTAAATAGCTTATTTTTCTTCACATTATTTACTACACATTCTTTCCAGACCAGCTGACATGCAATAGCGCTCTGTGTATGTGTGTGACTGTGTGTGAGCTTGTGTGTGTGTGTGTGTGTGTGTGTTGTATACTTGAGTATGTATTTCTGCATGAATGTGTATTATTGTATGTCTGGGAAGAATGTGCATACTTACCTGTGTATGAGTGTATTCCTGCGTCTGTGTTTGTGTGTGGTTATTTTTGTGAGGGTGTGTATATCTATATGCCCAATGGTATTCTTTATTTCCCTATACTGTTTGTTGAATCTGCCCTCTGCTGATCCTCAGCATGCAGTCATCTTAATTATAGCTTTACCAAATATTTTAACATCGAGCCTTCCTAATGACTCTTATTCAAGTTATTCTTAGCTATTTCAACCCATTTAAGTTTCCATGTGAATTTTAAAAATCACTTAATCACATTCTGTAAATAATCCTCAAGTGAAGTGGCTTAACTTGTATTAAAACTATTCCTTAACCTAAAATGATTACATTACTATGATTATTTCCATACTGAAAGAGGGAATGAATATTTGAGTCTTTATTCTTTCTCAGGAAAGTTCATAGATTCTAAGCTCCTGCATTCCCATGCACAGCTATTTGGTTGAAACTGTTACTAACATAAGTTTGTCCTTTTCCTTTCATTCACTTTACATTCAGATCACAGCCCCTCCCTCCTCTTCTCTGTCCCACCCTCCCTCACTCCTCCTCCACCCCTCTCCCCTACTCTTCAGAAAGGAAGCCTCCCCAATCCACCCCAGCACATGAAGTCCCATAAGGACTGAGTACATCCTCTTCCACTGAGGCCTGGCAAGGCAGCCCCACCAGGGGGAAGTGATCAAAAAGCAGACAACAGAGTCCATGTCAGAGACAGCCCCTGCTCTTCTTACTAGGGGACCCACATAGAGACTAAGTTGCTCATCAGCTACATCTGTGTAGGGAGCCTAGGTGCAGTCCATGCATTGTCCTTGGTTGGAGCTTCAGTCTCCTTAAGCACCGCTGACCCATGGTGGTTGACTCCGTTGGTCATCTTGTGAATCTCCTGTCCCCTCCCTTCTGTCATTGCCCCCACTCTTCCAAAAGTCTATTCGTGCTCTGTCCAGTGTTTGGTTGTGAATCAGGCATCTGTTTCTCTCTGCTGCTGGGTGGAGCCTCTCAAAAGATGCCTATGGCAGGAGCCTGTCTGCAAGCATAGCAGCAGATCGTTAACAGTGTCAGAGGCTGGCTCTCTCCCATGGAGTGGGTCTCAGGTTGGGCCAAGGCAAGTTTGTCCTTCTTTTAACTTCCATTTCCCTCATTAAATTTGGTATCTACTTTTGAGTTAGTATATAGGGAAATATGCCCTCCCTCCCCCCCCCCACCTCTCTCTCTCTCTGTCTATCTCTCTCTCTTACACACACACACACACACACACACACACACACACACACACACACACACACAAATGCACCCATGAGAGAGATGGGGGGGGGGGGAGAGAGAGAGGGAGAGAGGGATCCCATGTATTAAAAAATCTCCTGTGAGTTTCTGTAATTAAATGTTATTATCTTGGTCTACCAGCTAATAATCACATCAGCTATGAATGATGATGATTTTCTTTCCTCTTATTTCAGTTGAAACAGCTCTTATTGTGGCCTCATGTTTCCTTGTCCTGGGTGGAACATCTGAGCAATGCCGATAGCTAACCATTTGTTTGCCGCTCTACCTCAGTGGCCAGGCCTCCAGCAAACACCTCATGTAGAGGCTAGTTGTGCCTCTGAGAAAGGGTATTTGCAAACACATAATAAAGGAAACTGTTCCTGTCCTGCAGTTTGTCTTTGTCACTCATTTTAAAATCAGAAGTGGACACTTAAGTTTACCAAATGCCTTTTGGCATCTACTCGTGACTGTATTGGTTTTCGCTTTGAGTTTTTGTGAGATTTCCCAAGGTGTCCCTTGGCTGACTCTATCCTGTATTCCTGAGGGGTCAGTGGCCTGCAGATAGCAGCCAGTTGGAGGAATGAGTCACAGTGTCAGGTGCCCTCTCTCTCTTTTCTGCTTTGTGTAATTGTTTATAGAGGTGGGGTTTATCAGTTCCTGAAAGATTCAAAGACTCATTGGAAAAAGCCATCTGGCTCTAGTATTGTTTATTCTAATTTCCTTTTATAGAATGCTTAATTAATTTTGTCATTGTGTTTTGTTTAATAACACAGCCTTTTCAGATGCCAAAAGCAGGTTTAGTCCCTATCCCACAAACACTGAACACTCATTGTTCTATTTCTAAATAGTGTGAAGTTATGGTTTGAAATTGCTATTTGATATGAGAATTACTTTGGAAAGTTCATTTCCCCCAGTTGGAAGTTTTTATTGGTATGTCATTTTGCCTTAATAATTTCTCATTCTATTCCTGAATATAAAGAAAATATCGCCAATATCCTTACTTACTGAGATTGCATATTAATTTGTGTGTGTCCTTATCATTTCTTTTCTCCACACCTACTGCAAACTTGCAAGTATTGACATTTTCCCTCTGCTGTACTTTGAAGCAGAGAATCTTATAATTTGTTTTGATTCCTTTTCTTGAACTTGGGTGCCTCAAATATGCATACACATATGCGTGCTGTGTGGGTTGTTATATAACTACCCTTAAAAGGGTTTTTACAGGCAGATTTGGAAGCACAGACCAGTAATCCCAGCCCTTGGGATATGGATGCAAGTGGATCAGGAGTGGCTGTACTTGGCAGGTGGTTCCTTTGTGGAAAGTCTTTGGTCACAACTGTGACGACCTGAGTTCAGTCCATCACTGGTATAAAAAAGAACTCAACCCTGGGGGAGGTGGAGTCAGGAGGATCCCTGGAGTTTGTCAAATACATGACCTCTATGTTCAATGAGAGAGTGATTGAGGAAGATGCCAGATTTGACCTCTGACCTACGGCCTATTCCTAAATATGTGCAGGTAAAAGCTCACACACACATGCACACAAAGCCTCAAGATTGCCTCCACTCAAGAGCATCTTTTCCTTTGATTTCATACCTCTAAGGATGCTCGGAGTCAACATCCACAAATTCTTCCCTCAGATTTACCAGTGGAGAACACTTTATTTACTTTCCTGTCTCAAGAAAATGCTGAAGTGTCTGAGGGCAAGCTGTGGCAATCACACTTGAAAGTCTTCAGTTTGTATACTCCAAAGGGAAAGGCCAGTCTCTTATACACACCATGCAGTCGTCACACTCAGGAAATTTTAACTTGGCATAATCCTACCATCTAATTCTATAGTGCTTTTCCCAATATTCTCAATTAAATGTCCTTTTTAAAAATTTTTTATAATTTATTCAGATTACATCCTGAATGTTATCCCTTCACTTGTATCTTCCTGCTCCCATTCCCTCCCTCCCTCTTCCTCCTTATTCCCCTCCCCTAGGCCTCTGACAGAAGGGGACCTCCTCCCCCACCATATGGCCACAGCGTATCAGGCATCATCCAGATAGCCTGCTTCTCCTTCCTCTGTGTGCAGCCAAGCCTTCCCACCTTGGGGAAGTGATCAGAGTTTATGTCAGAGACAGTCACTGCTCTCCCCACGGCCGTGAAGAATGAGCTGTCCATTGGCTAGACCTGAACAGGGCATCTAAGTTTGCTGCATGCATTGTCTTTGGTTGGTTGGTGAAACAGTTTGTGCAGGACCCCCTGGATCCAGAACCGCAAGCCTTGGTGGTCTCCTTGTTGGGCTCCTGAACCCTCTGGGCCCTTCCATTCCCCCATTCTTACAAATCACTTTAAGTACTCCACCTGGAGTTCAGCAGCAGTCCCAGCATCTGTCCCAATCCCCCGCTGGGTGGAGTCTTTCGGAGGACATCTATATTGGGCTAATATGCACTTATAAGTGAGTTTATACCGTGTGTGTCTTTCTGAATCTGGGTTACCTCACTCAGGATGATCATTTCCAGTTCCATCCATTTGCCTGCAAATCTCAAGATTTCCTTGTTTTCTTAAAATATTTTAATAATTTATTCATATTTCATCTAAATTTTTAGCCCATCCCTTGTATCCTCCCATTCCTCCCTTCTGTTTTCCCCCTACTCCACTCCCCTATGTCTGTGACTGAGGGGGAGCTCCTCCCCCTCTATATGCTCAATGGGTATCAAGTCTCTTCTTGGTAGCCTGCTGACCTTCCTCCGAGTGCCACCAGGCCTCCCCATCAAGGGGACGTAGTCAAAAATAGGGCACCAGAGTTCATGTGAAAGTCAGGCCCCACTCTCCACTCAATGGTGGAGAATGTCCTGTCCATCGGCTAGATCTGGGGGTTCAAAGTTTACTGCATGGATTATCCTTGGCTGGTGCCATAGTTTGAGCAGGACCCTTGGGCCCAGATCTGCCCATCATAATGTTCTTCTTGTAAGTTTCTAGGACCCTCTGGATTCTTATATTTCCCCATTCTCCCATGCTTCTCTCACCTAAAGTCCCAATAGAATGTCCTCCCCTCTGACCCACTTTCCTGGTAAGTGAAGACTTTCATGGGACATGCCCCTTGGGCTAGTGTCCAGTTATAAGTGAGTATATACCATTTGAGTCTTTCTGCTTCTGGGTGAACTCACTCATTATGATCATTTCTAGTTCAATCCATTTGTCCAAAAATTTCAGGAATTCCTTGTTTTTAATAGCTGAGTAGTATTCCATAGTGTAAATGTACCACAGTTTCTTTATCCATTCTTCTACTGAGGGACACCTAGGCTGTTTCCATGTACTGGCTATTATGAATAAGGCAGCTATGAACATGGTTGAGCATATGTCCCTGATGTGTGGTGGAGCATCTTCTGGGTATATTCCAAGGAGTAGAATAGCTGGGTCTTGAGGAAGCCCTATTCCCATTTTTTTTTTTTTTTGAGAAAACGCCAAATAGATTTCCAAAGTGGTTGTACCAGTTTGCATTCCCACCAGCAATGATGTCCTTGTTTTTAATAGCTGAGTAGTAGTCCATTGTATAAATGTACCACAGTTTTTTGTGTTTTTTTTTTATTCATTCTTCACTTGTGGAACATCTGGGTTGTTCCAGATTCTAGCTATTACAAATAAGGCTGCTATGAAGCAAATGTCCTTGTTGTATGGTAGAGCATCTTTCAGGTATATGCCCAGGAGTGGTATAGCTGGGTCTTGAAATAGAACTATCTCTTCATAATAGTACTTGAAGTCCTAGCTAAAGCAATAAGAAAATGGAAGGAGATCAAGGGCATCCACATCGGAAAGAAAGAACTCAAAGTATCGCTATTTGCAGATGATATGATAGTGTACATAAATTACCCCCAAAATTCCACCAGAGAACTCCTACAGCTGACAAACACCTTCAGCAAAAAGTGGCTGGATACAAGATTAATTTTAAAAATCAGTATCCTTCCTGTATACAAATAACAAATAACAGGCTTACAAAGAAATTAAATGTCCTTTGAATTTTAATGTGGGGCGCAGTCAAGCACTATACATGGTATTTTGTTGGCATGGGAATCTTGATATTTTAATAAATAAATTATGAACAATTAGATTGTAATGTGAGTTTCACAGATGTGGTGTAGTTTTAAGAATCATAATTATGAAAATTTCAGCAGTTTGTTTCTTGATATATTTTTGTTTTTTTCCCACTAATTGGTGGTGTTTATGTTTCTATACTTAAAATTCTTTTCTCCCTTTTGTCTTTCTCTATCTCTCTGTCTCTGTCTCTCATACACACACACACACATACACACACACACACACACACACACACACACCTCATTTTCACTCTAACCCATATTCCAATGCCCATGGTTTAATAATTCTAACACCATTTTATATTTTAATAAATAGCAGTAGTTTTCAACCATCATCCACTCCCCATACCACCCACCTTTTTTTTTTTTTTTTTTAAAGAAAATGAGTTTTGAACTATGTATGTTATTTTAAAGAAACAAGACAATTTTATTGGAATTGCCGATTAGGGTCATTCACACCATTAGGCCTCAGGATACCCGGCCCGTATTTTATCAGTTTGTTTTTTGCCAAGGAGAGTGATGCATCAATTTGGGTGAACCAACAGCTGCACAGCACACGGTGCTTCACACAGCACTTTCGTATTTCTGTCCATTTATTCATCTTCGGTCCAGCACAGTTATTTAACACCGACTCTGCCAAGCCCCAGGCTAATGGTTGGAGATATTATTTTATATCATCCTGTAGAAACCACTTTTCACTAATGTCAGCCTTGTGCTTTCCTTATTTTACTCGGAACTGATTTTAGTGGACCTTCTAAAACAGTTTTCTCACCCCTACCCTCTCCTCTGTTTTCTATGGTGTTCAGCTTGTTTATCTCCATCTTAAGTCAAACTACTTTACCGGGTTTCTTTCATGAATTTCAGAAATCTTTAAGCCGATGCTCTTCAATAGATCAGGGTCATATCTGCAAATGGCCAATGAATTGTTTCCTTTCCTAAGATGTGTATCCTGCCTTGTGCCCTTACTGTATTGATCAGAGTCATCCCATTTAAAGGGCAAGTGACCTGACTCACTCAGCATATCAGACCTAGAAGTAAAACTTCCATTTTGTTTTAGCTCGCTTTCTATTTGGAATACGTAACTTTATCACCTACCCAAATAACATCTATCCATCTATCTAGCCAGTTGCATCTTCCCCAAGGGAAAAAATTGACATTTGCTGTGCTTACAATACCTTATTTCTAAGAATATTTATTTGCATCGCTCTTTTTATTGAAAATAAGTTTTATACAAAATAATTTTATGACTCCTCTAACTCCTTGCAGGTTCCTCCTACCCACTCAACTCCAAACCTTCCTTCTCTCTTTTTATAGAAAACAAACAAGAAAACAAGCAAAGAAATAAAAAACCAGAAGGAAGGAAGGAAAGAGAAAGAAAGAAAGAAAGAGAGAGAGAGAGAGAGCACAACACACACACACACACACACACACACACACACACACACACCAAGAAAACACAAAATCAGAAACCCTGACATACAAGCAAAGGACCTGTAAGACACAAAATTCCAAACAGAGCAATATGAACGGAAAACTTTACAAAAATACTATTGGGTTCATTTTGTGTTGGCATCTACTGCTGCACTGGAGAAAACTATTATTTTTTTCCTTTGCAAGTTGATGGGGACTGCACTGAAACTGACCCTCCTCCCATCCTACCTCCCTTTCCCGAGGGCTCTACTGAGCCTAGGTGCAGACCCAGGTTTCCTGCTTCCTGGCCTCTCAGCCCTCCCTTCTATCCTATTCTCCTTCCTCTGTGGCTGTCCCCAGTAGCTAGAGACACTTCCTATGGGACTCTGAGTGGCCACACCAGGCTAGGACTCATGTAGGTTGAAAGGACATTGTCTTTCCTGTCCTCCATTAGATCTCTCCATTCTCACATGCAGGATGTTACAACCTCCTTGTAGGTGCCCTTCATCCCATTTCAACTCCATTCACTAAAGACTCCAACTCGGCGTACAGATCTAGGGTCCCCATGGCCCTTTCATCCCTGTCTCTCCAGATTATTTATTTATTTATCTATCTAGTGTGTGTGTGTGCGCGCATGTGTGTGTTTTGCATGTATGTGTATATGTGCACCATATGCGTGCCTAACACTTGTGGAGCCAGAAGAGGGCGTCCTTGGGTCACCTTAACCTGGAGTGACAGGTGGCTTTAAGTTGCTGCCATGAGGGTGCTGGGAACCCAATCGAGACTTCTGGGAGAACTACAAATGCTCTGCACTACTGAGCCAACTCTGCAGCCCTTAACCTCCTGGATGTGCTCGATCATTATGGGAAAAGAGAGACAGCGAAGTTAAACAGGAAATTCTAATAAATTGTAGTTTGGGGTTACTGTGATGCAATCATCAAGTAAAGTTTTGCCAGAAGAAAGGAAGGAGAAAGGTTGCTTATTTCCAAGGAAGAGGCCTTGGCATAGGAGCATGTCTATGGGATCCAAGAGACAGCATAGACCAGTGCAGTTGGAGGGCTGGAAAGGTAGAGTGAGAAGTCTTAACAGCGGGCCTTGTAGATGCTACAGGACCGTTGCCTTTTGCTCTAATTAAGGAGGAAAGGCAAAGAAGAGATTCCGTGGGAGGGAGGGAGGGAGGGAGGGAGGGAGGGAGGTGGCAGAAACATGACCTTGTCGTGTTTCTGAGGAGTCCCGACAGACACTGTTTTGAGAGTAAATTGTCAGGGCCACAGATGGAAGTAGGGAGGTGAAAGAGAAGTGATTTCAATAACCTAATCCAGAGATGCTGGGGGTTAGTTCGGGATGCTGCTGTCGAAACGAGGAGAGGTGGTGGGACTCGGGGCACGCTGACAGAAAGCCTCCGGGCTGCTATGGAGTGGGTAAGGTGTTGTAGGATAAAGAGAGTCTGTACCTGAAAGAAAGTGCATGAGAGCAATGGCTGAGCCTTGTACGTTTGATCAAAACTGACCTGACTATCGTGTTTCCGGTATACTCAGGTAATCGATTTTACTCCTTCTCAAGTCTCTGGTGGGGTTGAAGACCAGATAATTTAGTTTTACAGTTAAGCTCAGTTGTTTAGGGGTTAAGATTTTTTAGGTCTAGATAGATGGCAATATGATAGTTGATAATGCTGAGACGTGATAGATATTGATTTACATTCAGAATTTTAGACGCACCAAGATAGAAAAGATGTTTTCTTCAAGGCTGCCAAATAGTCAAAACACTAAGAATGCAACATTTATATAATTCCTGATTTTGCCATGCTTCTTCTTGCTGTAGGTAGTTTATCGTATATATGTGTAATAATATAAATGTATATGTAAAAAATATTTAGAAAAAAAGACTGGCCATGTGTTTTCAAGATAATGGAGACAAGGAAAGAGTCTCAGGCCTCATCCAAGAAGCAAGAAAATTTACCTAAAATCTTAAGTGACATCATCACAGTGTCTCTAAATTTTTAAGAGCATAATTTTCTTCCTCTGAATTCATAAAAAAAAAAAAAATAGTGTTAAGTTCATTGGTGCAATTCAGGCATAGGTGAAGGGCTTCCTAGAAACCATTTTCTAGGCCCGTTGCCTCATTTAGTTTTTGCAGAGTACAGTAGGCGCTCTCCTTTCAGAATCCTTCCCTGGCAGATTTCCTTGTCCTGCCTTCAATTGCCACATTGAAAACAGTTGCAGTATCTGTTTAACCCATCCTGACTCTGAGTCCCCAGTACCAAGAACCAGGTTGCTCTTGAATTTGTAGCTGATATACTGTAACTAATCAATACATGTCTGAAAATAAAATGTGTATAAAAGACAGACAGATGAGGCAGTTGTTCCCAGGCTAGTCAGAAACCAAGAGAAGATGAAAGATGCGCCCCACCATGGAGAGACACTCTCCTCAATTCTCAGTACTGTTTTGACTTGGCAAATAGAGAATAAAACCCAGAATTTCCAGGTCTTAAAATAAAGGTTGGCTAACTAAGACATATTGTAAATTTCAGCTCTGTAGTTCCAAGTGACCTTTAAGGTGGGGAATGAAATTGCAAAGGTAGATTCTACTGGGGATTAAAGAACTCAACTTGTTTCTTAGCCCATCTTGTTCAGTAACACAAATCATTTATCACAGCATTTTTTTTTACATTAAAAACTGTGCATAGTTGAAGGCAAAGCATAAACTTTATAAGGGAGAATGACCATCTGAGAAGGTTCACCCATTTTTCTCACTTAACAGCCTTATGGTGGTCTAATTTATGCCCCATATATTTACCCATTTAAAGTGTCCAATCCAGTGTCTTCCAGTGAATGGATAAAGTTGGGTTTAACATCACCACCAAAATATTTCCAAATATTTCCATCTGATCATAAGATCCCTTATGCCCATATGCAGTAAATTCCTCTCTGCATTCCTAGTCCCAAAAGTCGTGCATCTGATTTCAGGCCCTGTAAATGTGTCTTTTCTTGGCGTTTGCTGTGGATGGAATCATACACTAGGCATCTTATGTATCAGGATGCCCTTATACAGTATAGTGCTTCCGAGCTCCTATGTAGACTATATCATGGGCTCTATAATCAATAACATGATACATATAAATATATTTACTTGCAGTGCTATAAATAAAACTGCATTGTGTGCCTATATATACCACACATAGTGTTTGCCCACTTGCCAGCTGACGGGCGTGTAGATTCATTTACATTGTCATGTCACTGCAAGCAGTGGCATAGTTTTCTGTGTTCTTACATGTCTTCATTTCTCATGAATAGATTTCTAAGGATGGAGTGAGGGCCTAGGTTACTGGTACTTTAATGTCGACTTTTAAAGGACTTGCAGATTTTTGATCACCAGATGGCTATACCATGTATGATGGTCCCAGCTTTTCCATCCTTGCTAATAATTGTCTGTGGTTTGGCCAATAGCATTCTAGTGTGTGGATAGACTAGCCTATTATCATCATCTTGATTTATACTTCCCTAAATGATTAATTATGTTGATCATCTTCTCATTAACTTATTAGTCATTTGTATCTCAAGTAACTTTGCATTTTTCAGTGGATTTTTCTTTGGCCTCCTTATACATATAGTGGTAATGGATCACTGTATGTATAGGGCATATGTCTTATCATGCATATGAGCCAGAAGTATTTTCATAAAGAATATGACTTGCATTTTAACTTTTATAATAGTGTTTTCAACTCCATTTTTAAGTAATTTAACCATATCAGTTTATCTTTTTCCACAGCAATAGATCATTGTTTTGATGTTACATTTATATATTATTGCACTAGTCTGAGGTCATGATGATTTTCTCTTTTATTCTGAAAGTTTTACAGTATTAGCTCATCCATTTAGGTTTATAATCCATTTTCTTCTAGTTCTTGTGGGCAGTGTAAATTTAGATATTTGCAAGTGGATATTCAATTGACCCAGCCTCATTTGCTGAAAAGGCTGTCTTATTACTGTTGGATTGTCTTTGTCAAGAATCAATGGATCCTAAATGTGGAATTTATTTCAGAACTTTCAATTCTCTTTTATTGATCTTTATGTCCATCCTTCTGCCAGCATCTAATGGTATTGATTTTCATAATTTATAAAATCAGGAACTGTAAGCTCTGCAGCATTTTTCTGAGTTTTTTTTTCTAATTGTTTTCTCTCTTGTGGCCATTGCATTTCCATGTATATATGGTCTGCTTTTTAGATTTGCAAAGTTTCCAATGAATCTTGCGTTACTTGGTTTTCTATTTCTATGACAAAATACCTAAGATAAACAGCTCAAAGGGAGAAAAGTTTACTGTGGCTCACAGTTTAGGAATTCAGTCCATGGTCACTTGTCACTGTTGCATCTATGTCTCTGGTGAAGCAGGTGGCAGATGGCAGGGAACATGTGCTGGGACCAAGGTGCAGAATGCAGAGAGAGCAAGAAAGGACCAAGGAAAAGATGTTTCCTGCTGGGGTTCACGCTCAGCGTTCTATGTTCTTCGCGAGGTGTCCAGTTCCAACCACCTCTTAACAACACAATCAGGTTACTTAACTATCAGTGGATCATCCACTAATGATGGAAGAATCCTTGTGATCCACTGTCCTTTCCAAAGTCTCACCCCAGAATTTTACAGAGGACCAAGCCTCCAACACATGAGCCTTCGGGGCCCATTCCTGATCTGAACAGTGAAATTATGCTGGTGATTACATTAAATATCCACATACACTTGGAGAGAATTGTAATCTTAACAAGATTGGCTGTTTAATACATGAACATGGGATCTCTATCTGGCTGTTCATTATTAATTTCATTACTTTTTATTATCGAAGTATTTTATTTATTTTGTTAATATTTTCTTAGTATTGTGAGGTTACTAGGAGGAGCAATGTTTGCTTAATTTCATTTTTCAGAATGGTTTTCTCCAGCGATGGAATTATCATCTTTTTTATATATTGCCATTGAATATTTTAATTTTGTTGAAGTCATTTATTAGTTCTAGTTGGCATATATGCATATATAAAACCTCTTTAATTCCATACAAAATCATATCACCTTCACATAAAGTATTTTCTTTCTTGCTTTCTATACTCAGTGCTACAAATTAATTAAGATAATTATTAGTTAAATTTGACCAATTCTACTAACTAAATTCCCCACTCCACTGTTGATCAGACAGCCTTACTTTAGAAGAAAAGCATCCAGTATTTTGCCCTTGAGCGTGATGCTTATTTTACATGTTTCAGAGATGACATTTATCAAGTTGAAAAATTCCTTTCTATCCTTTTCCTTTCAATGGTATTTTTTATCATAAATATGTATCATTTTTTATCATCTTTCTGCAACTGTTGAGATGATTATGGGATTTCTGACCTTTATTCTGTTAATGTGCTATGCTGCATTCATTAAAGTTCTAATATTAAACCAACTGGCATTGCTGAAATAAATTTCATTAAGCTTCAAGATTTTTTTTAAAAAGCCTTTTTGTATAGTAGTGGGTTCTATTTACTAATATTTGGTTCTATATTCATCAGCAGCAATAATACTGCCATTGTCTCTTATTGTAATATTCCTCTGGGTTTGCTATTAGGGCCTGGTCACAGGAGTTGTACTTTTATGATAGTTGCTTTTGATTGTCATCCTGACTGGAGTGAGAAGTGGCATTGAGATTAAGAAGGCATGCCTCTGAGTGTGTCAAATTGGCATGACTCCAGGGTGGATTGATTGAGGGGGCCTTCCTGGAATATGAGGGCGCTATGCTATACGCTGTGCGTCTCGATGGAACAAAAGGGAGAACACCGGCTGCCACAAGCACCCGCTTTCTCTGCTTCCTGGTCGCCATGATGTGAGCTGCTGTGTTGCACCATGCCCCCACCCCCAGCCATGATGGACTTATACTTCCAAAATCACGACCAAAAATAAATAAGCAAATTTAATCCTATCTTCCTAAACCATTTCTCTGAAGAATTGTCACAGTAGCAAAAGTCAGAGTAACCAAGATTCGTTCACGCATCTCCATATTTTTACATACACTTGTGCAAATATCAACTACTGTTCTTTAAGTATTCCTGAGCATAGTTGCCATAAGACCACCTGGTCTCCTACTCTTGCCAACATGCCTTCCATACCTGCTTCTCTTTGACACATTCAAGTTTGTGGTGCTAAGCAAAATTAGGGCTGTTTGAACACAAGCACTGTGGCAGTTGATCTGGTAATAGAAGTGAGTATCTCTTGCCTTGTAGTGGGCAGGCGCCAAACAAGGAGTGGATACGCTTAATAAAGGGAACATTCATGTCTTAGGTGGGATACATGGTGGCAACGAAAACTTTAATTATGCTATTTAGGATGCTGTATATTTAAAATGTATAGATTATTTATTTTTATAATTTCCCATTTAACATTTTTCAGACTACAGTTGATCACTGGTAACTGAGATTATTAAAAGCAAATCATGAATAAAAGAAGCTATTCTATGTGAGATCTGATGAAGCTGGCTATAAGCTGAATGTCTATAAAGATTTCCACTGTTAATTTTCTGTACTAAGTCAGAGGTTGTTCATGCAAGGGAAAAAAAGAAGCTAGAAGATTCACCGACATTTTCCTAAATAATTGTGTTTTAGTAATTAGCTAAGGGAAAGCCATTTTCTTTTTTACTTTCCAAATTTTTAAAATGGTATTGTATTTTTCTGAACAAAGATAATTGTTTTAAAAGCCAAAGCATTTGGTGTGAGAAGGCAAACAATTTTATTGTGACCAAAAGCCATGATTAAGACTGAGGCTTCTGGGCTCAGAGTACACTCAAACCTTAGCTCAAGAACTCCAGCAGCACCATCTCTGCAAGAGACATTAACATTTTACACTTCAGTTTCCTGATTTTATCAAATGGAAATTATAAGATCTACCTGACAGAGTTTCTGAGACGTCAAGTAAAGTAATAGCCAGAAAACACATCTGTGGGATTTAGTAAGTGCTCAATAAATGTTTTCTGTAGATGAGACGATCTTTTCAGCACAAGGTGCTGAGACCTAGGGGGGAAAAAAGTTGACACAGACCTATAGGTAAGAAGAAAGGAGACGTCCATTCTCATTCACTATTAAAGGAAGTGCCCCAGAAAGGATGGTGTTTGGTCTGGGACTTTCTTTATTGGAGGAGGGATTCTCTGCGCACAGTAGGGGCAGGGTAGCACTGTGGCAAGATGGGAGTAACTTGTTTGAAACCTCGGTAAGAAGCTAAATATGGTAGCATTGTCCAGTCATCTCAGATTTCTGGAGCTGCTCCTGAGAGACTATGATGTGCACACCACTGGGGGCTACATGCTATTATCCTCTCAAAGGTCGGGGAAGGAAGGAACAGAAGAGGCAGGGATGGAGGGCAAAAGCAAGGATTGTTTTTTAAAAAATCATTTTCTAAATTTAAATTGTGTTGTGTACATTTCTTTATATTTGTTTGTTTTGTTTTCTTTAAAAAAAAAAAAAAAAAAAAAAAAAAGGTCTTCTGTAGCTTACTTAGACTGGCCTCGAACCTGCTATGTAGCTGAACCTTGCCTTGAATTGGTCTTCCCATCTCAGCCTCCCAAGTACCTGGATTGCAAGTATGAGCCACCAAGCCTAAAAGTTAATTTCTTTTACAAATACTTGGTTAACAGGTTTTATGTTATCAGGGTATTAAAAGGGATAAAGGAGACAGCAAGGTCTCAAATGTTTAGGATTCACAGTGTGTGTAGCTGTGGGCACCAAGCCTGAAAAGAAATCATCAGACAGAAGGTTTGATTGTGATAAAAATAATAGATGAAATAAAACAGGACAATGATGCAATATGTGATGGACAAAGACAAGTAGCTGTGAATTAACCCTTTAGTGACATTGGGATGCACCACATTGGTAACTTTAAGTGAGTGAGAATGCTAGAAGGGGATCCTGCTACTGGGTTTATAAAAAGGTAAAGGCAGGAACCACCTAGGTTTTGGCTTCATGGCTATATACTAGAAGTATATGTTGGTGCCAAGGTTCCATCTGTACAGATTCTGGTTCAGTTTGCTTGGGGTGGGACCAAGGACTAACCTTTCAAGCCTATAAGTGACTATGATGTGAAGCCATAGGTAGAGCTTCTGAGCTGAAGCAGGCCCCTTAGAAATCTGAGATGTCTTTTCTTGCCTTCTCCTGAAGCCTTAGCAATGGAGAAACCACACTGATTTTTTTTTTTTTATGGTTACCATGTGACTCCACTGTATGGTGACTGAAACAAAAGTTGAACAATATTTTGCGAAACTAGAGCTCTGATATCATCCAAGTCCCAGTATTACCAAATCTCCAGGTATAAAGACCTTCTTCCTTAGTTTCTTTATATTCAAAAATAAAAACATAAAAGTGGAACTGAAAATGAATGTGAGTTTATTTCCGTATGAACAGATCAGGGAGAGAAGGAAACTAGCCATAGCATTCCTGTTTGTAGAAACAATTAGAAAAAAGAGCAGAAGAAATGAGATGTACCTGCAAGACAATTTCACGAGTCCTTGCCTAGAGAAAGATGGCCTGGCCCCAGGTCATCTCCGTTGTCTACATTCTGTGTTTCAGAGATGATTCTGGATTCAAGGCAGTTGGTCAGCAAGTTTATATAGGACTTTGTCTCAAAATATAAAATGGAGAGATATTGAAGAAGACATTTGATGCCAAATTCTGACCTCTATGTACATGTAAATACATATGTGAACATACATGAACACATACATATGTAGGTGAGAGAGAGAGAGAGAGAGAGAGAGAGAGAGAGAGAGAGAGAGAGAAAGGGAGGAATACAAGTTTCCCTCTTTAAATCTTGGTAGAGCACACTTGTAATCTCAACACTTGGGAGGTAGATGTAAGAGGGTCAAGAGATTAACATTATTCTTAGCTATGTGGTGAGTTTAAGGCCAGCTTGTACCATTCAAAACCCATGTCTCAAGAAAGAAAGAAAGAAAGAAAGAAAGAAAGAAAGAAAGAAAGAAAGAAAGAAAGAAAGAAACTAAGGGAAGGAAGGAAGCTATGTAGTGAGTTTAAGGCCAGCTTGAACTATATATAGAAAACCCTGACTCAAAAAGAGGAAGGAAGGAAGGAAAGAATGGAGAGAGGAAGGGAAGGAAGGCAGTAGGGAGGGAGAGAAGACAGGAGAGGAAAGGAGAGGAGGAGAAGAGAAGAATAAATTACAATACCACCTCTATCCAGGCTCCAGGCTGTTCTCTCAGCATTGGATCAGTGTTTCATTTACACAGTGTAGACACTGTTTAAAAGTGCCCTGTAGGGCACACTGCTATTCCCCATAGGTCTGTCATGTCCCCTTTCCTATGCTGTGCCAGTCTCCCAGGTGCTGTGTGCATTGATGTAATGAATCTCAGGTGTGACCTGCTTTGGAGGGCTGTTATTAGGCACCCAGAGGCTCACTGTCTGACCTACATAAATGGTTGAGAAATCCAGATTGCATCTGGAGGTTCAAAGACCTTGGCTTGAGATTTCAGGAGATTGGGCAGTGACCAAAATTTCAGGATTTCACCTGCTGGCACGCCCCAAATTGGCCCACCCATTTTTCTCTCCTGTTTCTCTCCCCTTCCATTTTATCTTGGAACCATTTCTATAACACGCCGTTTGACTTGGAGTCTGTCCCTGGAGGAATATGAGCTAACACATGTCTTTTTCTGGGAGAACGTGGACCAAAATGTGCACCTGCCTAAAGTTGGGCAATGTTCACCTGGGAGCTGAAGCCTACTTTCCATCTGTTAGCTGAATCAAGATCTCGAATGGGAAATTACATCTGTCTGTATGCATCTGCCCCACATACAGAAGGGGGGGGGGGGCGCTGGAATTTTTAATAATAGAAAGTTGACTGTGTCTCATCAGAAGAATCAGCTGAGAGATGTGAGTCACTATCTAAACTGTGTGCTTTGGCATCAGAGACAGCAGGATGACCGAGTGGCCATGTGCCCAAAGCTTCTGGAAGAGTCCTATCATTCTACATGGAGGGTCTTGGGACTTGGTACCAGAGTGCAATGCCCTTGCCTACAATGGGAGGAAGTGCTGAAACTGAAAGTGTACATTCTTACTGAAGTTGTAGCCGCTACGTTACAGTGAAGATAGAGTAGGAGCACAGCATCGCTTTCGGGGCTCTCATGGGGAGACCCCCCCCCTCCGATGGCAAGCTGTGCAAAGAAAACGTCATAAATGTCCATCTTCTCATCGGGAGAGACAGAAGTCAGCATCCTTAGAAGACTGTATGAGGAAATCTTGAGCTGCTTCAAATTCTTCTTTTCTTTAAGACACCAGGGTTTTCCTTTTAAAATGCCCCGTTTACCAACAACCCTGCAGAGTTTATTGCAAGCACTTCTCCAAAGCTGGAGACAGGACTCTGGAGTGGACTGTTCTCGTTTAGGTAGGCATTGGTCATTACCAGAGAAATGGAATCAGGATGCTCTTGATTGATGTGTTTTTCAAGAGAATGGTGGGAATAAAGTTGCTGCAGGCAACAGACACAGTGCCCATGCCCTTGCTCTCTCCTCCACCACCCCCCCCCCATGTGTCACTGTGCTGCTCTTTCTCCCCTGGTTGTTGAGAAGAGCTGGATGAACTGGCAGACAGATTCACCTGACAGAAAGGCTTCAGGCTTCCTGGCGACCCTTGCAGTTTATGTCTGAGTGGATAAGCTGCAGCTGTGGTGGGCCTCTGGGAACTGCTGAATCTGCTTTTGACACAGTAATCCCAATCATATGTGGACCATATGTTGAATCCATAGCTTAACCTCCAAAATGCCCTTATTCTCCCACCCCCACCCCCTCTCTCTGTGATTTCTGATGAGGTGGAATACAAACTAAGCAGTTTAGGCCACCAGCTTTAAAAATGCTCAGGTGGCCCTTTTGTGCGTTATGTTGGTTTATGGGAAAAGAACATTTTTAAAAAGGAACTGAGCTGTGAAGGAGGTCTGAGCTGCTTTTGCTGTATTGACACTCATAGGTCACTGAACCTCTCAGGCTTATCCTCACCCATTCAACCTGGCTATTACAGATCTGCTTGTCAATTCAACCAAACTTTACAGCCAGATGAGAGGATGGGGCAGTCTGCGTGGATGTTGTACTTTCTTCCAACAGCCTTGAACAATTGCATGTCTAGAACTCTGCAATGACGTGCTCCCAGCTCATCACAGCTGCACTCTCATGGCAGTGATGGGCAGCACATGAAGCCATCACTGCGCTCTTCTTGATCCAGACCATCACAAGATAGGGATATGAGAAAGTGATTCTAGGAGGAACATATGGCTCTTGACAATCTCCAAAGGCTTTGGGGTCTTAATTGATTAACCAAGGACGATGAAGAGAGTCAATGTAGGTTGAGAACGTTGGCTAAGAAGCCAAGACAAAGGCCTTATCTTGTGGACATTGTTAAGAACGGAGGAGGTGAAAAGCAGACTATACCTTAGGAAAAAGCAGGGGCCCACAGCTCTTTTCAAGTCCTATAGGAGTGAGTTAGTTGGATCAAGACAGGAAGTTGAATAGAAGGCATGTTACCTAAATCTAGTGTGCGGTAGTGTTAAACTCTATTGCTAGGTTGAACAGGAAGCCTAAGAGACTGTATTTCCTCTTTTTATTTTCTTAATGATCAGAGCCCCTTGAAAACAGGGCCCTCAATTAATCAAGCTGCCATTAGCACTCTTAACAGATGCAACACTTTACTTAAGGCTGTTGTTTCATAAAGGGCAATGTGGGCATTGATGATTTTTTGCATTCACCTCTCTACTTCTGTTCATGTTTTCTAGGTTCAAGTCTTAGATGTTTCTGTGTCTGGCAGTGACTAAGATTAGCTGATAAACATGGAGGGTTATTTCACTTGACAAATAATCCAGAGATGAGGGGATGGAGTGAAATTAAATCTTATTTTATGCATTGACTGGCTTCACCTGGCTTTATGGATAAAGAAAGCTCTCACACATGCATAGTCATGTGAGACTCTTGAACCACTATGCATGCTCAGATGTCATTCAAACTTCTTTTGGAACTCAAATACTCACCCACACTTATCTGCATGCTACGTTATCTTTTTATTAATTGATCCGTTAAACTGTGTGTGCATGATATGCAATGGGAGTATCAGAGTCAATTTTCCCCTTCCATATTTACATGGGTTCCAGAACTCAAACTCCAGTCAGCAGGCATGGAGGCAAATGCCCTAACCCCATGTGCCATCTTACCAGGTCTGGACATCACTCTCATTTTAAAGGGAGACACTCAGGTGCTGTAGCCCCTCATTTGGACATTGTATTTCTCAGGTACAACATATGCTGTCTATGACATTGGTCACATTCACTCCTATGTCACTCATACATAGCCTGGGCTTCTAGGCTCTCCTTCACAGGTGTACAACAGACAACAGACATCCTCATGTCCACTCAAACTTCTTTTTTTTTTTTTTAAAGAAATCATTCTTTTTTTTAAAGATTTATTTATTTATTATATATACAATGTTCTGCCTGCATATACACCTGCACACCTGAAGAGGGCACCAGATTTCATTATAGATGACTGTGAGCCACCATGTGGTTGCTGGGAATTGAACTCAGGACCTTTGGAAGAGCATGCAGTGCTCTTAACCTCTGAGCCATCTCTCCAGCCCCTACTCAAACTTCTTATTCATCCAAGTGTGTCATGCACTCACATGCATTCCTTTCTCACTTGCATCAATGGGCACCCTTATGTTCAGAGAAAACTAGAGTACTTGCCTCCCCAGTGATGCTACATGTTCTTGGGAGGTGTTCTTTCACAGCATGTGTTCAACTTGATGAAATAATCCTGGCCTCTGTCTCTCACCTAAAGTGTGCTTTGTAGCCCAGTGTCCGTGGATAGATCATCTAACCAGAGGCTTAAAGCCTATGCTGCTCTTTTCGTAGAGCATGTGATGCGTTACATTTGAACAATAGAGATGGTGCTACAGTCACCTCACTAATTCACATGTTCTTATACTCTTTGAACATTTGGTCTTCTGTCTTAGATAATGTATCTCAGGGTACAGTTGAATCCTTCTAAACAGTGTTTGTTCATGAGACGGACATGCTGGGCATACCAAGGCATAAGGACTTTTTATCCAATTCACAAACTTTTGAGTAACTTGCATGAAGAGAATCTGTGTACTTGGCATATGGTTGATATTCAATAAAGGCTGTCATCTCCAGGCACACACTGGCACCTCCTTACATTCTTAGTTGAAGGGGATGATATGAGATTACTTGGCAGGCACTCCTGGAAATCACTGTTTACCCTGATTAAAGTTTCTGTATCCATCCAGATTTGGCTTACTGCTTGCTTTCAACTTTAATTCAATCCACTTTGATTCATTTCAACAAATGTTCATTGATCACTTGCTTAGAGTCAGGCATGCTCCTCCTGGGCACTGTGTATATGTGGTGGGGGTGGGGAATAGAGTAATTCAGAGGTAACTAGGCCATGATCTCACTTTTAAGGATACAATTGAACCAGCGAGGCACGTGCCTATCTTATGCTTTCATAAAATCAAATAAAAATGATGAATGAGTTGGCAATAACTCATTCTGGACAGATCTACACAGGCTTCATAGAGTAAATATATGAAAGACATAGCTATTATCTGATGTCTTTTACAGGCAGAGGTGGCTAGCATTGGTGGGTGTTTCAAATAGAGGAAGCCCAAGCTGGGGATGGAGAGGGTCAGTTTAGGGATGTTTATATAATAGTTGGGTGTCTGTAGCTGTTGGAATTCATATGCATCATGAGATGATCCCCTGAAAGGGAAGATGGAAGCCAAGCACAAAGGGTTTCAGTAGCCAGGATGAGGAGTTTAGGTCATATAATTTGGACAAAAGAGAAACTATGGAAGGGAGATAATTTTTATGATTGGAAGCAAAGTGGATAACTAGACAGAATGATCAAATGAACTGGGGACAAAGGAACCAACAGAGTCAAAGTGAGATGTGGGAGAGCTCCTGGCCTAAGCATTAGCAAGGGGAAAAAGTAAAGAAAGTTGGGGCGGGTGTAACATTGCTGAGTCTCAGGCCACGGAGACTGTTGGTTGGGGGGAAGAGTGAGATCTAAGTAGGTGAGAATTGAGAATGAGCCAAATTCAGGATCTGGGTGCAGTCAAGTGGTAATAGTATTCTTCAAAAAGTAAATCCACCTAGAAGGGGCCACAGGTTTATATAGATTAGGGGCCGAGAAGAAATTTGAATGTGTCTTGTGTGAATTGATATTTGGATCTTTACACAAAGACAGATTTCTACAAAGCAATGGGGTTGAAAAATCTGAGCATGGGATAAGGATTATCTTTTTTCCAAATTGGAGAGATATCAGTGTCTCCTCCCCGAGGAGCTATGCAAACACAGTGAATGATAGATTATCAGTCTACAGAGTGACTCATCTCCCTCTCTTCTTTCTTGTCCAGTGTGTACCAGCTGGTTGTCAAGGAGGAACGACTTCAGAAGTCCCGGAGAGCAGCTGACATCATCGAATGTTTCTCAGTACCCGTGAGCTACCGGAATGCCTCTAACCTTGATTCTCTACACTACTTTGCTGCAGAGTTGAAGCCTTCCAACCTGCCTGTCACCCAGCC
Organism: Acomys russatus; assembly: GCF_903995435.1. Taxonomy (NCBI): domain Eukaryota; kingdom Metazoa; phylum Chordata; class Mammalia; order Rodentia; family Muridae; genus Acomys; species Acomys russatus. Next base: position 11,243,081 of record NC_067140.1, on the reverse strand, counting down.
ATTTACAGTGGGAGATAACAAGACCTACAATGGCTACTGGAACCCTCCCCTCTCCCCACTGAAGAGCTACAGCATTTACTTCCAGGCGCTCAGCAAAGCAAATGGAGTAAGTAGGTCATTACTTACCTGGTTTAGATTTTTTTTTCCCCCTCTCTCAAGTGCAAAGGCTGTGAGCCTTTACAGCAGGGTTGAATAAACTGAGGCCCCGTGAGCCAAGTCCAGCCCTAATTGTCTTTTGAGATTTGGAAATAACGCCTCTTAGCTTGTACATGACTGATGGTTGTTTTTGATGCTTAAGAGTAAAGTTGGGACGTTGCAATATAGAGACTTTATGTGTCATGAGGCTTAAAGTATTTATTTGTATGACTTCTATGGGGAAAAAATGTATGTAAATTTGTAATTGAGTATGGAAAAGGTGCTACACTTAAGGAAATCACACTGCCTGAGCTTCCTATCAGCATCTGGATGCAGGAGGAATACGTTTCAGTTCATGTTTTGAATTATCCCCCTTATCATCACCATGAGTCACATCCAAAATATTTCTTTTTAATTTTAAAAACAAAGTAGCTGCTTTTTTGTCAAGTATTTCCTTGCCTCAGTAGTTGTGTCAGTCAGCAGCACGCATTCACAAGGCTGGAAGAAATCACAAAGGGCATCCATCACCTTCCCATTTATTTCCACCCACCCCTGAATAAATATGCCTTAGTTACTATGACCACATTACAGTCAAGATTGTCGGTGCTTGATTTTGAATGCTTTCAATGGCAGAGAACTTACCTTGCTGTTTTGGGAGCGGCAGTGTGGGGGTTGTGACTCTAAGGAAGCTTTGTTACATAATTATCTAATATTTCTTCGATGAAAGCTTCTTTCCAGTATTCTTCATTCATACTTTTTAGGGATTTATAGAGCAAAACAATAACTTTTAAGGTGTTTGTTTCTGTTGCATTATTACCTTTACCACCTCACCCACTTAATCACTCTTAAATCACACCCATCGGGTCATCTTCTCTGATAATACTTCTTATAAGTTAGTACTCACCCATTCGGGGTACCTCAGTGGACATATTCCAGGCTTTCATAATTTATTCATCAAGCACATGATGGCCAGTGTCGTGTGCTAATCCCTGTGGTTCGTGTTAAGATTAGTACATGCACTCCAAGAGATTACAGATCTGTGAGGAAGCCTGAAGTGTGCCAAATCATGCAGTGTCTCTACAGGAGCGACACACTCACTGCAGACAAGGACTGAGACGAAAGCAAGATTGGTGGCATGTGTGCACATAGAACAGTTTAGTCTGCTGGTGGTAGTCACTGCCTCGGAAAAAAAAAAAAATCCTGGACTGAGGAACTAATTAACATTTAGAGTGTCCGCATGCCCATTTAAATTCCACTTTGATATTTCAGTTCTGCATTTATTACTGGTTCAAGCAATGCTCCTCACTGAGAGTATAAAGCTACAAAGAGAAGCTGCCAGACTGCCTTCCACCTGTCCATCTGGTCCCCACTCTGCACGGAGCACTCTGATGTATTGAGCATGAAGACATAAACATGGAGCAAAGCATCTGGGGCCCATCTTGCTTTCAGATCTCTGAATCCCATGCTGGCCTGTGCGGTACTTGCACACAGCTCTCTGATAAGATACGACTCTCTCAGCTCTACGCACATTGAGGGCGGTAGGGTTGTGTTTCCAGTCTGCTGATGAGGCTGAGGTCCTACGCACAAATCTCACGTTACCATGTCCCCAAACAGACACTGCTCAGGGAACTAGAAACACACCACGACTCCTGGAGACTAATTATCCTGGTGTTTTTCCAGCCCAAAAATGATTGACTGCGACAGGGATATCAGGTGACATGGAACATCTAGTGGACAGTTTTCTCCCCAAATATCATGGTATAGTCCCTTCTCTGGAAGACACATAGAAAAAACAAGTCAGGTATTGAAGCTGCATCTGGCCTTAGATGCAGTTCCACGAGGAAAAAGGCCATGAATTACCTGTGCCTCACATCATCTGCTCTGCCATAGTGGAGTTGTAATTTCCAACAAAGATACACAGCAGGAAGAGTATTGTGTGCATGCTCATGCAATGTTGTCCGAGAGGGCAGTTGGCCTCACAAAAACAGAGAAAGAAAAAGCGGCCAGATGTGGGCACTCAGAGTGAAATTTTATGGCAAAGAAAAAGGTACACGTTGCTTAAAATTACTGTCTTTAGTATTAAGTTGTACTGAAAAAAAAATGAGCAAAAGGGTCATAGGAGCAGAGCAACTATTCCCACTCTGACAAGTCTCTGCATGGCTCCTTTTCTCTTCTGTGCATCACAGAGGCCAGAAGACAGTGCAGTTAAACCAGGAGGGCTTTGCAGAGTGATCAGCTACAAACTCCAGCCAGGCGCATTCATTGTTCGTGAGCAGACACATCAGGAAAACTGCACCTTGGTACACAGAGCCACCTCCATGCCCCGCTTCTAATAAATCATTCAAAGAACAATTGGCTGAGCAATGAATCAAAACAAAGAAACCAGGAATAGAGAAGAATGGAATAAAAGACCCACAATGAGCAGGAAACTAATTAGACATTGCATTAATGCTAAATAATCATTCCAAATGCTTTACAAAACAGGAGGTTAATGTAAAAAGCAATTACTTAAAGAGGAGAGGCACAATGTAAAAATTAGCGATTGTGATTTGGGCCCAAAATGCACTGTCATGTCAGCAAGAAACTTGGAATAGGATGGAAGCAGAAGTATCTGAACAAGAATCTGTTAATTCTCTCATAAAGACAAAAGCAAGTATATAACTATTGTTTTACTCTAAATACTGGGAATTTTGGAAGTATCGTTTTTAACCATACAGTTGGCCTCCTGATAATAGGAAACAAAATAGTAACACTATGCAAAGAAACAAAGGGAAGACAAAGGAAATTATTTTTTAAAAGACTCGAAACTCAGCAACTTGAATGGAAGAAGAAAATATTATATTTGGTGATATAAAGAGAAAGTAAAGTTATTCATTCATAAAATGGGACAATGGCTTTGATAGGGTAAAAAAAAAAAACAGGTCTCAATGAAATGCATCATTGCAATGTTTAAATTAAAGGATGTGTCAAAATCCTTTGGAAACTACAGCAAATCGGGAGGGAGGGAGTATACTGTCACATGTTCCAGAATGAGTGTAGACAAGGTTAAATAACCTACAACCAGACGCTTTCATTCCTCCCTTCCTACCCTACCTGCAAGATTTATTCAGGACAAGGTGAGAGTGTTTAGAACCCTAGAGTCTTCATTCTGTGTATATTAAGATAGTTTATCAGCTTAGCAGATGATGGTAAACCCAGCCTTTAAAAATCAGGCTGCCTGAATTAAAAAACCCTCGTGGCTGTGTGACTTTAATTAAGCTATTAAAAGTGTTAGATATGGTTGATTAATTAAAAGAACATCTATCAAGCACACACTATTTGTCACAACGGATGAAAAATGCTCTGAAAAACTTCAGTGAGCAGACAAAACTCTCTGCCTGCATAGTGTTTACATTCTTATGGGGGAGAAGAAGAAACCAAAATAAATAAGGGAAATAACTTAGCATATGACGAATTACTGGTTGTAGTCATGTGGACTTATTCACTCAGTGCTGACAACCCATGAAGATAAAGACAGTTGGGAAGTTTTATAATGATTATGAATGGGGTGTCTTTTCCCAGCCCCAGGCATACCATAGAAAATTTGACCTTAGTGTTCATATTAAGATTTTCAGAGTCTCTTTGGGTGTTTGAGTTATCCACTGGTACTTAAGTTGAAATTCTGCATGGTTAGATCTTGGGTTTGTCCATTGGTGTCTTCTTGCAGCTAGCTAGCAAGGAAGACCTAGTTACAAAAGTGCTGTCCTTGGTGCTGGAGTGTCAGCACCCACACTTAGCAGTCAGTCCATACTGTAACCGTATGTTTTGGGTATAGCTATATAATGACATTTTAAAGTTTGATAGAATTTGAAGTGTCATATAATTTAGGCCAGAGGAAGAAGAAAAGAGGAGAAAAATATCCAATAAAGCATTCTCAGCAGGGTGCCCCCATGATTACTGCAATTCTGTGGTGTGAAAGTTGGTTGGTTCCTTTATGGGGCAGGCAAAACGATTAGAAACTTTTTCCTTACATAGCGATCAGTTATTTCTTTCTACCTCGTGTCTCCTAGTCTCCTTGATTGCCTTGAGCGAATCACACATTTTTCTATCAACCTCTCATAGTCAGTAATGTGTAGTGCCCACTATCTGCCCTTGGCCATCCACTCCTTGCCTTGGTATGTAACATGCAGCTCTTCTGAAACTTACATCACCTTCATCACAGTTTCTTAGTTTTCTGATGCCAGGCTTCTTTCTTCCAAAGCATCCTTAAAAAGAGGTCTCCCAAAGCAACACAATGTCTCAACTGCATTTTAACTACTTCTATCTTGAATGTTTCCTAAGAGCTTATCAACTATTTCAAGATTTTTTTTTTCTCACTTTGAAGCCTTGATTCAAGGCTGCATTTCTCTTGTGCTGAGTGTAGAACTAGACCTTTTCATTTTAGGCTTCATTTTCAATGTCCAGTCCTCTAAGAATTTCCTTGCAAGCACTCAGAAGCCCATACCAGTATTAATGGGTTAGCATCTTATTTTCTTTTATAGCACCAGATATTTTAAAATTGCATATATTTTTGTATGCTGCCTGCCTTTCCCATTATATTGAGAATGCTCTGAGAGAAGAAGCCTGTCTCAGATTTTGTTGTTATTACTGCTGCTGTTTCTCTCTTATTCATTTGTTCTTATATTTCAGGATGTCGTTTGGAAGTTTGTGCTGTATTTCCCATGCTATGTTTAATCTTAAACCTAGAGTAGACACTCAAAGTCATTTAATGAGTTGACTAGTTGATAAGGTATGAATTATTCCGTGATGTATGTGAGTCTCAGTTTCCTCATTTGTTAGCTGAATTATTAATTCGTCCTTAATAGCCATCTCATTGGAAACATTTAAAAAGTTTTAATAACAAAAGGCATTTAAAGTTACGTCAACATAGTCTGGATCTCCATTGTTGTTAAATGAAAGTTGTGGTTCTGAGTCATTTCATCATGGACAGATGAACCCTGAAGGACCTTCCTCCCACTCTGATAATTAGACTTCTCGCCCAGATGGCTCATTTCCCAAGCTCTGGGGCCTGGGCAGCCTTGATTTCCTCCAGACCTTCCTAAGAACATCCAGTGTAGCTGTCTCGGTGATAAACAGCGGGTGGGTACAATTCTGCATTGTTCCTTTCCCCCACTTTCTCAGAACAAGCCCTGCTGAATCTCTGGTTCTCTGCATCCCCACCACCATTATCTGTGATTGTGAAGTTGAAAGGATCATAATTAAGGGTTGGATGCAAAACAAATGTAGCAAATTCATGCAAATATCCATTAGAAGCCATGTTGTGTTGGGTGACGCTGATGTGCTTGCGATGTTTACTTAAATGGAAAACCCTTTCCTGGCCATTTCCTTTCTGCCATGGAGGGTACATTTTACCTGGACGATGCCTCTGCTGAAAGCTGAACTAAATAAGAGAAGCAGCAGGCAGGAGAGTGGCTGTTCTCTTTTTCTTCCTCTGCAAGCTCTTGAACTCAATTGCCTCTTGAGAGCAGTGGGAAGCCAGATGCTATGCTGAATGGATCTCCATGTTTGTGGTATAATCACACAATAATAGCTGGGATCATCGAGGTAGAGCTGGGTTAGGGGGAAATTGTATGCCTCTGAATCAATTGGAAGAGATTGTATTTAGTGGTACCCAAGCATTGTGAAAAGAATGTTTGCATGTGGGTGTGTTTTCTGAGACTTGGTGGGATAGAAAGCACTGAATTTGGAATATGAGATAGACTTAGTTTTGAATAATGGCTCTTCTTAACTCTCTAAAGATATATAACCCTACATGGCACATGTCTGTCTTCAGAGTCCGGCTTCATTCCTAGTTTGCCTGACAAAGCATTCTCTGGGTCTCAGTAGTTCCTGTTTCCTGGGGCTCCCCCTACCCTCCCAGGCATCTCTACCTCTGAGGCTCCCTTCTATCCTTTGAGCTTTATCACTCACTCTTAAAAACTCTTAGTGCCCTTCTGGGGACTCCAGCATCTTTCCTCAGGTAAAAAGAAAATTCCCTGAGTGTCACCTTGTACAAATACCAAGATGAGTTCTCCCAGGTTGCTAATTTATTTTCACATTCACTTACAGTTCGTACAGATTTTATTATCATGGTATGAGGCCTGAGGGAGCAAGAACTTTTTCTTTCCCATGCAAATATACTTTAAAATTCATTTGGAGACCGAGATGAAGGTTACCCAAATGTTGACAGCTGATAATCTTGTCAGCTGTGCCTCTAGGCTTCAACGCTTAGACCCAACATCCAATCCACCTTATGGAAATTGCAGTCAAGGCTTTCATGTGGTATGGTCTATGCTTCCGTTGGGGCTTCCAAAGGATGAGAATGAATTGAAAAGCCTGGAAGTATCCCTTAGTAATGAAAAAACAGGAAAAGCTTTGGACTTGGAAAAATGAATTCCTGAATTTAAGAACTTGGCTGTATCATATATTATCTACATGGGTGAGAATTTTAATGGCAATGCTGGGTCTTCTCATCTATCAATGGGGTGAGATGTAACCTCCTCAACCCATAGGGGTTTATGCAAAAAGTAATCATAGGCAATATTTCTTTATGAACACCCAAGAACCTTTCAAATCATGATACAGGTACCAATTTGAAACTGTAAATATTCAGTATATGTGTGGGCTGTGTGGATTCAGCATGCATCCATATAAAATATATGTTGTAAGTCTCTCAAAATAGCTCGGTAGGTAATGGTGCCTTGCCACCAGGCCTGATGACCTAGAAGCAATCCCAGGATGCACAAAATAAAGTAAACAAAAATTTAAGTAAGTAAATAGATATTTTGTGCACACACATACACACACACACACACACACATATATATGTACACATATATAAATGGATATTCATATTGTTGGAAACTTTGTTAGCTTAGGAATCTTATAGCAGAATAAAGAAAATCATTGAGCCATAAGGTTTAGTGTAGGGAGTTAATGAATCATCTTTACTACTTAAGCTCATGGGAAGCCAGGGCAAAAAGGATTATATGACAGGCTTTCACAGTTCCTCTACTGATAGATGCAAGCATGCATGCTTTTCATAAAAAACATTAAGAGGAATTTTTACATACAGGTCTACATTGAAGACCTGGAGGAGACACTGGTTGGTATCATAAGACCTTCTTCTTTTTCCTCAAACACTCAATTAGCCTTTTCTATATCAATTCTGTGAAGTCTGAGGTTACAGTATTAGAATTTAATGGAGCCATTTGCACTCAAAGATTCTGTTTCTTGTGCTATAAAATAGTATTCATTCTACTAATTAATGCTATTAAAGAAGATTAATGGATTTCCAGGTTTGTCTCTTTTCAGAATTTTTGATGAACATTCTGGGTGTGGGCTTGCATAGATGGCCTGTGATCAGCTATGTGACCTTAGGAAATGGCATATATGCTCGAAGTGTCTTGTGTAGAAACTGCCGGTGCTTCTAGTGTCAGATCAATGTGATTGTTTGTAGATCTTAAACAAGATATATGTGAAGAATGGAGCTGGTGTTTGGCATACAATGACTCACTGTCAGACATCGTTACTAGACTGCCGCAGATGTCATGTGAGAGACAGAGAGAGGGTAGAGGTGCACTGACACAAGACTAAACAAAGTCTGTGGGGATATTCGGTATTAAACCCTATCAAATAAATTTGAATAGACTGTGGGTGTGATGCAGGAGGGGAGTATTAAGGAAGAATAAACAAAGCCAGGTGGGGCCCAGAATATACCAAGACACTGTGTAGACACCAGGCTCAGTTATAGGAAAGAAGGGGAGACTCCATAGGAAAGATGGTTTGCTATATTTAGAGACTAATAGGCACTGGGGACAAATCTTCTGCAGCCCTTTCTGGAGACTGAACATTTTATATCATGGCTTTCACCTTTGCAGACTCAACCTTAAAATGTTAGGTGACAAAGTAAAAAGATTGAAGTGAAACAAACCTGTAAGAAACTGACCAAAGCAATATAAGTGCTTCTCCATGTTTGTGTTTATTCTTTGAGAATTTCATACAATAAATTTTTTGTCATTTTATTTCCTTTTCCCAAACCCTCCCAGATATTGCTCATCCATTCCCACTCAAATTCGTGTTCTTTCTATCAAAAATGGAGAGAGAGAGAGAGAGAGAGAGAGAGAGAGAGAGAGAGAGAGAGAGAGAGAGAGAGAGAGAGAGAGAGATTCATGGAGGCCATTTGTGGCCAGTTACTTTTTTTTTTTATTTATTAATTTATTCTTGTTACATCTCAATGTTTATCCCAACCCTTGTATCCTCCCATTCCTCCCTCCCCCCCCCCTGCCATTTTCCCATTATTCCCCTCCCCTATGACTGTTCCTGAGGGGGATTACCTCCCCCTGTATATTCTCATAGGGTATCAAGTCTCTTCTTGGCTACTTGCTGTCCTTCCTCTGAGTGCCATCAGGTCTCCCCCTCCAGAGGACATGATCAAATGTGAGGCACCAGAGTACGTGAGAAAGTCATATCACACTCTCCACTCAACTGTGGAGAATATTCTGACCATTGGCTAGATCTGGGAAGGGGTTTAAAGTTACCTCCTGTATTGTCCTTGGCTGGTGCCTTAGTTTGAGCAGGACCCCTGGGCCCAAATCTGCCTATCATATTGTTCTACTTGTAGATTTCTAGGACCCTCTGGATCCTTTTATTTTGCTATTCTCCCATGCGTCTCTCATTTAGAGTCCCAATAGGATGCCCTCCCCTCTGTCCCAGTTTCCTGGTAAGTGAAGGCTTTCGTGGGACATGCCCCTTGGGCTAGTATGCAGATATAAGTGAGTATATACCATTTGATTCTTTCTGCTTCTTGGTTAACTCACTCATTATGATCATTTCTAGCTCAATCCATTTATCTACAAATTTTGATAATTCCCTGTTTTTGATAGCTGAGTAGTATTCCATAGTGTATATGTACCACAGTCTCTTTATCCATTCTTCTACTGATGGACACTTAGGCTGTTTCCATGTTCTGTCTATTATGAATAAGGCTGCTATGAACATGGTTGAGCAAATTTTCTTGTTGTGTGCTGGAGCATCTTCTGGGTATATTCCAAGGAGTGGAATAGCTGGGTCTTGAGGAAGCCCTATTCCCATTTTTCTGAGATAGCACCAGATAGATTTCCAAAGTGGCTGTACTAGTTTGCATTCCCACCAGCAATGAAGGAGTGTTCCTCTCTCCCCACATCCTCGCCAGCATGTGGTGTTGCTTGAATTTTTGATCTTAGCCATTCTGATGGGTGTAAGATGGAATCTCAGAGTTGTTTTGATTTGCATTTCCCTGTGACTAAGGAGGTTGAGCATTTCTTTAAGTGTTTCTCAGCCATTTGATACTCCTCTGTTGAGAATTCTCTGTTTAGTTCCAAGCCCCATTTCTCAGTTGAGTTATTTGGTTTGGTGGTGTTTAATTTCTTGAGTTCTTTATATATTTTGGATATTAGACCTTTGTCAGATGTAGGGTTGGTGAAGATTTTTTCCCAGTCTGTAGGCTGTCGCTTTGTTCTCTTGACAGTGTCTCCTGCCTTACAGAAGCTTCTCAGCCTCATGAGGTCCCATTTATTAATGGTTGACATTAAGGCCTGGGCCGTTGGTGTTCTGTTCAGGAAGTTGTCTCTTGTGCCAATATGTTCCAGGCTCTTTCCCACTTTTTCTTCTAAGTGGCTTAGTGTCTCTGGTTTTATGTTGAGGTCTTTAATCCACTTGGATTTGAGTTTTGTGCAAGGTGACAAATATGGGTCCAGTTTCATTTTTTTACACATAGACCTCCAGTTAGACCAGCACCATTTGTTGAAGATGCTATCCTTTTTCCATTGAATGGATTTGGCTTCTTTGTCAAAAATCAAGTGACCATATGTGTGTGGATTCATATCTGGGTCTTCGATTCATTTCCACTGATCAACCAGCCTGTTGCTGTGCCAGTACCATGCTGTTTTAATTACTATTGCTTTATAGTACAGTTTGAGATCAGGTATGGAGATTCCTCTGGAGCACCTTTTATTGTACAAGATTGTTTTAGCTATTCTGGATTTTTTGTTTTTCCATATGAAGTCAGAATTGAACTTTCAATGTCTTTAAAAAATTGTGTAGGTCTTTTGATAGGGAATGCATTGAATCTGTAGATTGCTTTGGTAGGATGGCCATTTTTACTATGTTAATTCTCCTGATCCATGAGCAAGGAAGATCATGCCATCTTCTCAGGTCATCTTCAATCTCTTTCTTCAGAGTTTTGAAATTTTTTTCATACAAGTCCTTCACTTGCTTAGTTAGGGTAACTCCTACATATTTTATATTGCTTGTAACTAATGTGAAGGCTGTGGTTTTCCTAATTTCTTCCTCTGCAAGCTTGTCATTTGTGTGTAGGAAGGCCACAGACTTTTTTGAGTTAATTTTGTATCCAGCCAATTTGCTGAAGGTGTTTATCAGCTTTAGGAGTTCTCTGGTGGAGTTTTGAGGGTCACTTATGTACACTATCATATCATCTGCAAGAGGGATAATTTGACTTCCTCCTTTCCCATTTGGATACCCTTGATCTTCTTTTGTTGTCTTATTGCTCTGGCTAGAACTTCGAGTACTATATTGAAGAGATATGGAGAGAGTGGGCAGCCTTGCCTTGTTCCCGATTTTAGAGGAATGTCCTTGAGTATCTCACCATTTACTTTGATTTTGGCTATTGGCTTGCTGTATATAGCCTTTATTATGTTGAGGAAAGTGCCTTGTATCCCCGATCTCTCTAAAACTTTAAACATGAATGGGTGTTGAATTTTATCAAATGCTTTCTCTGCACCCAAGGAGATGATCATGTGGTTGAAAGCAAGCAGTAAGCCAAATCTGGATGGATTTCCATATATTAAACCATCCCTGCATGCCTGGAATGAAGCCTACTTGGTCATGATGAATGATATCTTTGATGTGCTCCTGTATTTGTTTTGCAAGTATTTTATTTAGTATTTTTGCATCTATGTTCATAAGAGAAATTGGTCTGAAATTCTCTTTCTTTGTTGAGTCTTTGTGAGGTTTAGGTATCAATGAGACTATGGCCTCATAGAATGAATTTCGTAATTTTCCATCCATTTCTATCTTTTGGAGTAGCTTGAAGAGTATTGGTATTAGCTCACCCTTCAAGGTCTGGTAGAATTCTGCACTGAAACCATCTGGCCCTGGGCTTTTTTTGGTTGGGAGACCATCGATGATTCCTTCTATTTCTGTAGGGGAAATGGGAGTATTTAGCTTGTTTATCTGTTCTTCACTCAACTTTGACAAGTGAAATTGATCAAGAAAATCGTCCATTTCCCTTAGATTTTCAAATTTTGTGGGTATATGCCTTCAAAGTAGGATCTTATGATTCTTTGAATTTCTTCAGTGTCTGTTGTTATGTCTCCCTTTTCATTTCTGATTTTGTTGATTTTAATACTGTCTGCCTTTTAGTTAGTTTGGCTAATGGTCAGTCTATCTTGTTGATTCTTTGGACTGTTTTCTTAGTTTCGAATTTGTTAATTTCAGCCCTGAGTTTGATTATTTCCAGGCGACTACTCCTCTTGGTGTTTCTGCTTCTTTTTTTTCTAGGGCTTCCAGTTGTGTTGTTAAGAGCTTATGTGCGATGTTTCCAATTTCTTTTAAAGGCACTTAGTGCTATGAATTTTCCTCTTAGCACTGCTCTCAATGTATCCCACAAATTGGGTGTTATGTTGTTTCTTCATTTTCATTGAAGTTCAGAAACTCCTTGATTTCTTTCTTTATTTCTTCCCTTGACCAGGTGTCATTTAGCAGAGAGTTGTTAGTTTCACGTACGTGTAGGCTTTTTGTTATTTCTGTTGTTGTTGAATGCAGCCTAAGAGCATGGTGATCGGATAGGATACAAGGTATTATTTCAATCCTCTGTATCTATGAGGTTTGCTTTGTGACCTACGATGTGATCAATTTTTGGAGAAGGTTCCATGGGGTGCAGAGAAGAAGGTGTGTATTCTTTCTTGTTGGGTGAAAGGTTCTATAGATATCTGTTAGATCCATTTGACCCATGGCATTGGTTAATGATGTTATTTCTCGGCTTAGTTTCTGTTTCAATGACTTATCCTTCAGTGAGAGTGGGGTGTTGAAGTCTCCCACTATTATTGTGTGGGGATCGGTGTGTGGTTTAAGCTTTTTAAGGAGATCTTTTACAAATGTGGGTGCCCTTGTATTGGGAGCATAGATGTTCAGAATTGTGATGTCATCTTGGTCGACTTTACCTTTGATGAGTATGAAGCGTCCTTCCTCATCCCTTTTGATTAATTTTGGTTGAAAGTCTATTTTGTTCGATACTAAAATGGCTACACCTGCTTGCTTCTTGTGACCATTTGCTTGGAATATTTTTTTCCAACCTTTTACCCTGAGGTAATGCCTTTCATTATGGGTGAGATGTGTTTCTTGAATGCAGAAGAATGATGGATCTTGTTTATGTACCCATTCAGTTAGTCTGTGTCTTTTTATTGGAAAATTGAGGCCATTGATGTTGAGAGATATTAATGACCAGTTACTATTAAGAGTCTTAAGTTTGATGTTGGTTCCAGTCGAGCGTTTGTGTAGTTGTGTTTTTGCCATGGTATAGTTATCTATTTCCTGGGTAGTTTTGGTTGTAGCTTGACCCTTTGGGATGGAGTTTTCCTTCTAGTACCTTCTGTAAAGCTGGATTTGTGGATAGGTACTGTTTGAATTTGTTTTTGTCATGAAATATTTTGTTTTCTCCATCAATGGTTATTGATAATTTTGCTGGGTAAAGTAGTCTGGCCTGGCGTCTGTGGTCTCTTATGGTTTGCAGGATCTCTGTAAAGGCCCTTCTGGCTTTTATGGTCTCTGCTGAGAAGTCGGGTGTAATTCTGATAGGTTTACCATTAAATGTTATTTGGCCCTTTTCCCTTGCAGCTTTTAATATTTTTTCTTTGTTCTGCATGTTTTGTGTTTTGATTATTATGTGGCGGGCAGTTTTTCTTTTCTGGTCAATTCTATTTGGTGTTCTGTAGGCCTCTTGTATGTTTATAGGCATTTCGTTCTTTAGATTGGGGAAATTTTCTTGTATGATTTTGTTGAGAATAGTTTCTGGGCCCTGGAGTCTGATGTCCTCTCTTTCTTCAATGCCTATTATCCGCAAATTTCTTCTTTTCATGGTGTCCTTAATTTCTTGGATGTTTTGTGTCAGGAGTTTTCCAGATCTGGCATTTTCTTTAATGGTTGATTCAATATCTGTGATTGTATCTTCTAGACCTGAGATTCGTTCTTCCATCTCTTGGATTGTGTTAGAAAAGCTCACCTCTGTGTTGCTCGCCTTCTTCTCTGAGGTCTCACGTTCTCGTTTTTCTTCTGTCTGTGTGTTTATCATTGAATCCATTTTCATTTTCAGATCTTGAACTGATTTTTTGATTTCTTTCATCTGATTTTTTGTATATTCCTGCGTTTCTTCCACTGCCTCTTTATAGGTCTTCAGAGCTTGAACCGTTTTATTTATTTCTTTCATCTGGTTGTTTGCATTTTCCTGCAATTTTTCCAGTTCCACTCTATGTGCTTCTTTTATGTCTCTCACCTGTTTGTCTGCGTCTTCCTGTATTTGATTACGAATTTTATTTGTTTCCTCCATTATCATCCTCATTACTAAGGATTTGAGGTCATTTTCTTGTATTTCTGTTGTATTTGAGTTCTCTGGGTTGTTTTCTTTGGGATAGCTGGAAACTGGAGACGCCATGTTGTTTTGGGGTTTTTTGCGTATGCTTTTTCGCTGTCCTTTAGACATCTTGCCTTCTTTGTTTTTGTTGGATAGCTTCCAGAGTTGGATGGACGGAGTCTGATGATAGATTCACTTGTTTTCTCACGATTTCCCTAGGCTGGGAGCTCAGAGCTTCACTGGTATGGATGTTAGGAGGTTAGCCCTGTTATTCTGGTCTCTCACAGCCAGTGATCTTCAGCCCCCCTGTGCTGTGGATCCTGCAATTGTTCTGGGTCTCTGAATGAGCGTTGGGTCAGGCCAAGGTATCCACAGCCTTCTGTGTTCCCTGCCAAGTCCAGCCAGGAACACTGGGCCCGAACCACGGGCTGAACTCAGCTAGATTCTCAGGGCCTGAACCGTCTGCCAAGCTCAGCTAGGGATTCTGGGCCCAAAATGCACACAGGGTCCAACTAGAATTTTTGGGCTGGGACTACGCACCAAGCTCCGCTAGGGCCTTTTGGCCCAAAGTGCGTGCTGTGGTCAGTTATTGACTCAGGGCCCGAACTGTCCACCAATCTTAGCCAGGAATTCTGGATTCAAACTGCACACTGTGTCCAACCAGAGTCTTAGAGCTGGTGGAACCAAGCGCTCTGTCCAGCCTGCGCCACAGCAGGAGAACTGCGGCTGCTCTGAGTTAGCGCCAGTGGTGGAACCAAGTGCTCCGCCCAGACTGTGTCACCACAGGGGAGCTGCCGCTGAGCTGAGGTGGTGCCTAGGATGGAACTGAGCACTCCACCAAGCCTGCGCCACAGCAGGAGAACTGCGGCTGCTCTGAGTTAGCGCCAATGGTGGAACCAAGTGCTCCGCCCAGACTGTGTCACTGCAGGGGAGCTGCCGCAGAGCTGAAGTGGCACCTAGGGTGGAACTGAGTGCTCGGCCAAGCCTGCACCACAGCAGGAGAACTGCGGCTGCTCTGAATTAGCGCCGGTGGTGGAACCAAGTGCTCCGCCCAGACTGTGTCACCGCAGGGGAGCTGCCGCTGAGCTGAGGTGCTGCCTAGTGTGGAACTGCGCACTCCACTAAGCCTGCGCCACAGCAGGGGAGTTGTGGCCGAAGCTGAGTTAGTGCCTCGGGCAGAATTGCTTGCTGGGCTGAGCCAGTACCCGGGACTCTGGGGCCAAACTGTCCGCCACGTCCAGTCTGGGTCCAAAGGCTCCATGCAACCCAAATCCTGCCCCGAGTCCCCTCTTCCGCAGCAACTCCCACCAGCCACCCCACCAATCGCCTCCACTGGAAGGCTATGAGCTGCAAACCTCAGCCACTGTCGCTGGTGCCGCTGGTGCTGCTGCCTCTGCCGCTGCCACTCCGATCAGAGAAAATCCACGCTCCTCACGTGTGCAGGGGCACGCAGGTCCTCTGCACCCTGGGCCCTCCGAACCGTGGAGCACTCCCACTGCCGTGATGTTCGGACCCCGGTGTTCCTGGCTCAGAAATCTGTGCAATTCCCTGAATTGTTCACTGGAGCCTCCAAACGCGGTCCACACTGCTCACCGCCATCTTGGGTCCCGCCAGTTACTTTTGAGCATGGACCCTGCCCTAGAGCATGATCACTCCTTTGAAAAAAAAGTGATTTTTTTTCTCTCTCTCTCTAAGCAGGTTTCAAATGCAGTAGCTTTTTGGCCAGGGGCGGGTCTTCATTTCCACTTCCTCTGTGCTTCCGTTTTGTCTAGCGAGAGCTTGTACAGGTCTTGTTTATGTTGTCACAGTTTCTGTGAGTTCATTGTACACCTACCCTGTTATATCTGAAAAAACACTATTTTCTTAAAGGTATCCACAACCTCTTGCTCTTTCCCTCCTCTTTCCATATAAGTCCTTGACTATAAAGGAGAGGGGTGTGATAATGTTATGGGGTCTGTTTAGATCCAACACAGCTCATATACCAGGTCAGTGCAGATGACAAAAGTTCATTGTATTCAAACCTCTACTGACTTGATTAGAGCCACAGAATAGACTCAGGAGCTGAACTGTGATCCTGAGACAGAGTCTTAGAGAGCTTTTAAGCATGAAAACAACAAACATCTGTGTCAAGTTACAGTTACATTTTTCCCACTAGTCAGGACTTAGGAATAGGAAACATCCTTAGGAGCATGCCTTTGTAATACACTTATTTGGTTTCCAATGGTTGGATTATTCAGCTGTGGCAGGGCACCTTGCCTAGCATTCATGTCTCAACTTTTCAACCAGGATGTCAGTTACCCACATACATGTCTCTCCCTCCCAAGCAGGATATCAGTTGCCCAGGGAGGTCTTGGGAACTTAAAGTTTATTTGACCCATATTCAGAATGGAAGTTTTAATCAAAGTGGTCCCAGTGTGGTCCCCTTCTTACAATAAATGTACTTCCAAATCCCTCAATTTCTACACGCAGTCCTGCTGTGGATCTTTGTGGTAACTGTAATCTGCTTCAAGATGAAGTTCCTCTGATGAGTGTTGAGGGACACCTGCTCAATGTGTACAGCAGCTTGTCATTAGGAGTCATTTTATTGCTATATTCACTTATCACATTTTAAAAAGTATCTGTTGTTCTATCATGCCCAAATGCTCAGTGAAGTCCAGGCCTTTCCAACCACTGTCCATGTCCAGTCATTCCCAAATCCTATCTGTGCTTTAAACTTCTCTGTAATCCGTGTTTCATCAGCTCCAATGCCACTGTATGCATCTCAGATATCCTTACGTCTCAGGATATGGGAAAACTTGAGCAAGTTTTTATTTTTTAAATTCACACAACCATGATTTCTTACGTCAGAACCATCTTCTAACCACAGCAAGTACACTGTGCTACGTACCTTCATTTCACATAAGCAAGGCAAGAAAGACTCTAAGGAGCCATATAATCCAGAATCAAAAGGCCAAGCTGTTGCTTTGACAAGGGACCATACAAACTTCAGGATGTCCTGTGTCTTTAGTTCTCTCTTCACTCAGAGTCTCAACTCCTCAAAGGGGCTTTATAGAGAAACGTTGCTGGACTGAAGTCAACAGGAGTCCCTTAAAGTTGCACCAAGTTCCCCATGCCACACTTTTCCCCCTTCTCCTAGTACACGTGGCCAGGCTCGCTCCCCTGTGCTGCTTTTAAACACCTGCTGGCCCTGCAGTTAATATCCAAAACTAATGAGAAGCTGTACTAATAACAATTATCATAATAAATTGGCCTTTGATTACATCTGTCACCTGAGAATTTCAAAGACTTTACAAACATCAATTAGTAATTACAGCTCCCCAGATTGCTTTCAGAGATCAGGGATCATTAAGGTCAACTATATGGTGTGCAGGGGATCATGAAGGGCAGCTCCAGCTTAAGCTGGTTCAGATCTAGGGATCTCTGGCTCTTCATGGGAAGCTTGAGAGGAAAGACACATCTGACATCACAGTTAGGGGATACAACCAACACACAGCCCTCAGTCCCTGTTGCTGAAGAATGGAAAGTACCGGCTCTAGCCTCAGAAAGCAGCTCATAGATTTCCCTCTTCCCTTCTTGTGGGAGAAAAACAAACTGAGATGCAAACAGTGGCCTCAGTTCAGCTTCTCCTAAGCCCCAACTCATGCATGCACTTTCTCTGAAAACTGTGTTTTCCTATGTCTTATAAAGGCCCATCTGTATAAAGGGATGATGATGATGATGAGATGATGATGACCATGACCATTTACTAAGGGCTTTCTCTATGTCAGTGAGTGATTAATTAGATGCAGCCCTGTCCTCAGGGAACTCATAGTCCAGTAGAGAAGACAGTGGTGAAAACAAATGTGCGCAATAAACTGTTCCAGGAAGCATGATGTCAGAAGGCCTAGTATATGCCTTGGAGGTAGACAGGAATTGCTGCAGAATGGGCAGTGCTTGAATTGACTATCGAAGTCTAGGTGCCTATTTCCCAGGCAAGAAATGGAATAGAAGAAGGAATGTCATATGCTTACAGCATATGGACCAAAATCCAAAGATGGGAGGATTTAGTGAGGTTGTCTATCGGGCTTGGAGAAAAAGCAAGAGACACTCAGAGACTTGATAAGGGGGGACTTGACTACCATGCTAAAAGGCATAGTTTCTTTTCTTCTAGTGAAATTAGGAAATCTTTGTAAGTATCTTGGGAATAATCTCAACATTAACTTGTTACAGTCATACAGGTATGTGTGCATCCCTATTTCAGGCACATGTGCATACAAAGCTCTGTTTAGCCTAGTGAGATGTGCAGATGGCATCATTTTCATTTGACAGACACAAGCACCATCCTGAAGATAGCTTAGAGAATTCGCTTAAAGACAAAAGAAAATAAAATATCAATTTTCTATTTATTGATGCCATGTTTAGGCATGATAGGGATAAAAAGTCTCCTGTTTGCACAGCCTTTACATTCATCCATTATACAAATAAATAATTTCATACAGTGATGTGTTAGAATTGAAAAGGATGATGATGATGATGATGATGATGATGATGATGACAATGACGATGTCTGTAGAATGTTGCATAGAGTGGAATCATCATGGAAGATGTCTTTGAGAAAATATAGAGTAGAATGGGGGTAATGAGAAGGTGAAAAACAAAAGGCATTTCAGATAAAGAAGTGAACAGAAAAGCCCTGAAGACAACATGGTGCATTGTGGAATCATAAGTAAGATCCATGCGCTTGAGAGGAGGTACTAAGAGGGAACTGGAGGAGAAGGTGGCACACAGGTGGAGGGAAGAGAAGTGTTGGGATTCTGCTCAGGAACCCATTGAGAGTTTTAAACAGAATGGTGGCACTTAGGTAATTCATTCATTCTCATATGTGAACATGTAAGTTAGGGTATTTTAAATTTGTGAGCATTACTGCAGTAAAGAAACATGACTATGCATACAGTTATAAATATTTATAATTTTGGAAGCATATCTTCAATATAAGATGCCAAGAAAAAGATGGTCAGTTATGGTGGTCTGATTGACTGCTGTGTATTTCTGGTATTTGTTGCTAAATCCCCTTCTCTCTGTGCTGAATTAGTTAATATTTTCCTTTTTCTTATGTCTCTGTCTTTTGATCTCTTTATCTCTTCTTCTCTTTGCCTTTCCCTATCTCTGTCTCTCTTCTCTCTCTCTCTCTCTCTCTCTCTCTCTCTCTCTCTATATATATATATATATATATATATATATATATATATGTGTGTGTGTGTGTGTGTGTGTGTGTGTGTGTGTGTGTGTGTGTACATGTATATATTTATACATATATATATTCCTGTTTATATCCCCACACATGTGTATGGATATACATGTGTGTATAGGTGAACATCTATATGTTTGAACATATATGTTGTGATGGCTGGTCTTAGTTGTGAACTAAACACACATGGGAAGTGGAAATCTCAATTTGAGAATGGCTCCTGTCAGATGGACTTTGAAGCATTTTCCTGATTGCCAGTGCATGGGACAGGGCCAAGCGTCCTGTGGGTGGCCCTATCCCTAAGCAGGTGGGCCTGGGCTGAAGAAGAAAGATGGCTGAATGGGAGCCTGGTAACAAGCCAGTAAGCTGCATTCCTCATGGTCTCTGCTTCAGTTCCTGCCTTGAGTTCATTTGGCAATCCTTGATGACAGTCTGTAAGTTTTAGGCCAGGTAACCCCTCTCCCTGACAGGCTGCATTTTGACACCATGTTTATCATAGTGACAGAAGGCCAACTAGAACACATGTCTAAGTCTAAAGTTGATGTCCAGTGTCTTCCTCAACCCCATTCCACTGTGTTTATTGAGGCAGCGAGAACATAGAGCTTGTTGATTCAAGCTAGTCTAACTAATTGACTTAATCTAAGAATCCCTTGTCTCTTTTCCCAAGGTGCTGGGCTTATAGGCGGTATGCCACATTTGCCTGGCTTTTACACCGGTTCTAGAGATCTGAACTTTAGCCAGCCTGCTTAGAGAAAAAACATTTAATCCACTGAGCCATTTTCCCTATCATCCTATAGGATTGTTTCTGGCAGCCTTGCCATAAATTCACAGGGCCTAATTTTTGCAGGGTCGGGGGGTGTTATTCAACTGACAGGATAGGAAGAGAAGTGATAGTATTCAGTGAGTCGATTCATGAACAAGCCTGAGTTTCATTAGCTACCTGAGTTCTCCCTCAAATGCCTAGTGGGATCACTGATCAAGGATGAATGCCCGGAAGTAAGTTCAGGATGTTTGGAACTAGCTGATTCTCATAGAAAGAACAGGTGACCCTATGAGTGAATTACAGGATGGGGACCACAGCTAAGCCAGCTGACTCTGGAACTAGGGACACAGATCTCAGCTCCAGAGGAAGCGGAAGAGGTGGAGGTCCAAGAACCCACCCTATTTTGAATTGGCTTTTGAGGAGTACAAATGGAGGTCCCCAGTTGTAAGTGGTGTTCCCCTTCCTGGCTGACCAAAGCTTGGGCTATCCTGGCTGTGGGAAGGGGTCTGCTATGGGGATATTCTCTGTGGTTTGAGCCAGAGAGCACTGAGGCTTTAAGCAAGGATAGGAGAAAGTGAAGAACTGAATCCATCAGGTAGTGTGCAATTGAGAGAGTTGCCCTGAGCCCGTAAGTTCAAGTATTATCTTGGCAACATCAAGCCCCTGTCTTAAAAAGAAAAAAGGAGCCTGGCGTGCTGACACTAATTCATAATCCTAGAACTTGGAGAACCAGAGTGGAGGATTAAGAGATCAAAGCTGACCTGGACTACATAGAAGTCCATTGCTTTAAAGGGGGGGTGGGGAGAGAGAGGAGAGAGAGAGACAGACAGACAGACAGACAGAGAGACAAAGAGACAGAGAGACAGAGAGACAGAGACAGACAGAGACACAGACACAGAGACAGAGACAGAGACAGAGACAGAGACACAGAGACAGACAGAGACAGACAGACAAAAACAAACAGACAGGCAGAGAAAGCAGGGCAGGAGGAAGGTGGACAGACAAAGCATCCCTTGCCTGCCGTGACCAGGCTGCAGAAGGGCAGTTGCTTAGCACAGCCAGAAGAAGACAGAAAGGCCCCATCAGAGGAGTCCAGTTTCACCTTGTCCAGTATAGTCTTTTTATGGCAGCAGGGGAGACAGTTTCCTGGTCAGCCATAGCCTACAGTTCCTGTGTGCGGATGCAGGAGGTCTCCACAGCATTAATAAGCATCGAGCAAAAGCCTCCACTCTCCAGCACATGCCAGGCATGAATGGCGACCCTATCTGGAGAGCAGACATTGTCCTTGAGCTGGCATGGATACTGTTTTAAGTCTAGTAGCATTTTGGCTGTCCCCAGGAGGGTCTGGGCCCCAAGGAAGAATACCAGGCACCTTAGAAACACCATTATGGGGTCTAACTTTTTATGTATACCAAATTCTGTATTTAAGAATGTTTCTCAATATTGTAATGACTTCCCTTCTATTTTCACTACAAATTAAATTGATTTAATCTATATCTGAGATATTTTTAAATGCTTTCTGTGGTGCTTGTGTATATCATTTGCCCAGTTTCAGCAAGTTTTACACCTTTTCTCAATCAGTTTCCAAGTTATTTATACATGACAGATACGAACTCTTCCTCTGGGTGATGTTGCAGGTTTCTCAGTTTGTTACTCATCTTTTGACTTGACTTAAAGTGCTTTTGTCACAGTAAATAAAAATGTAGTCCAATACATCATTTTGATTTATTTTCTAAAATTCAATACTGAGCTGTAGTTAAACAGCCTTTTATACCCAGGAATAAACAAATCCACCTGTGGTTGCTTCTAAGTCTTATGTAGGTTTTTTTAATATTTATATTTCTGATGATCACTACTTATTTTAAGGTACTAAGTAACATATTATATTAGTTTCCTTTTTCATTATTGTGACCAAACATCTGACAAGAGATAAATTAAGGAAGGAACTATTTATTTAGACTTATGGGTTAAAGGGTTGCAGCCCATGGTGGAAAGTAATGGCAGCAGGGTAGAAACGATGGGCCACATTGTGTCTACCATTAATAACCAGAGGTTGTATTCTCTGTAATTGTCCCCACCAGTTTCAAAGGGAAGTTTCTTGATGGGGCAGAGGTAGTGGGACTAGATTCATCTGTGGATATAAGGATAAGTATTTTAAAAACCACAACCAATCAAAACGCATAGTTGTGGAGCCCAGTCCCAATGGATACATCTACAAAACTCTCTGCCCGCTACAGAAAGATTTTTAAGAGCCAGAGGTTAAGGGAGTTTGCTGTGAGACTGTATCTCTTAGCAATGTCAGATAAGGATGCATCAACAGACATGCCAAAGTAGACTGAAAGCCTACAAGGCCTCACTACTAACAAAAAACTATAGATGATTAAGGTATATTGAATACCTATCATGATCTCTTAAGATATTTTGCTTATGTATTTTTTGTAGTGGTCTCAGAGTTTTGTGTCCTGTCACTTGGTATTTGATCAGTTGAGCTGGTTTTTCTATGGGGGAATAGCTAAGAATCAAGGCTCAGCCTTTTACTTAGGAGCATCAGTTTTCTCAATACTATTCATTGAAATAACAGTCATCTCTACAATACACGGTTTGAGTTTGGGTTGGTTAGATTCAGTTGGCTGCAGATGTGTTTATTCCTAGGATCTTACTTCTGCTCATTGGCCTATGTGTTCAATTTTGTGCTGGTCCCATGTTGTTGTGGTTATTTTGCTGCTACATTAGGACTTCAAATTAGGTGTTGTGAGGCTTCCAACTTTCTCATTTCTCTTTAGACTGTTTTGGCTGTCTGATTCTTTCTCACTCCTACATAAACTTCATGATTTCCCCCTAGTTATATGAAGAATGCTGTTGATTCTCTTAAAAAATAATAATAATTATTATTGCCCCAGCACTCAGGGAAGCAGAGGCAAGGAGATCGCTGTGAGTTCAAGGCCAGCCTGGTCTACAAAGTGAGTCCATGACAAACCCTGTCTCCAAAAAATAAATAAATAAACAAATAAATAAAAATAAAAATCTGAATGAAAAATAAGAATTGCATTGAATCTGCAAAGTGCTTTGAGTATTTTACTTCCAGTAATCTATTGGGTCGCTAGTTTTTCTGCCCAATAGGTGGAGTTCTATGTATGCGTACATGGTATGTTCTTTATCTTTTGATTTTTCTCTTTATTTCATTTTTATAGTCATTTTTTCAAATGGTTATTAAGCTTCTCTTTTAGGATCCTTGTAACTAATAATTATTTCTGGGGTGATTTTGTGTCACTTTTTTTCACTTCCTTTATGAGTTAGACTAATTAATTCTCTTTGCATTTTTCCCTCTGGTTTCTCTAACATTTCTGCTTTTAACTTGTCTATTTCTAAACCAAATTTTTTCCCCAGAATATTCATGTCACTGTGAAGTGGTGTATGACCTCTATTGTCCCCTTTTGGCCTCTTGATTTTCCTGGTGGGAACTCTTCCGTCCTCTGCATGTGGTTGCTTTATTATTTATCCAGGATTCTATTTTGTAGATTTAAAGTGGCTTACTAAATTTACAATTCAGGAACACTCTCATATGACATGATAGTGAAATATAAGATTTAAAAGATAGATTATTTATTCCTTTGTATAAGGGGTTTGTTTGTCAGTACATATGGAGGTCAGAAACAATTTTCAAGAATCTGTTTTCTTCTTCCAGCATGTAGGTTGATAGAATAGAAGCAGGTCATGAGCTTGGCAGCAAATGCCTTTACCCACAAAACAATCTAGCAAGCCCCTGCAGTATAGATTTACTTGGTGTTTATTTTGTTCCATTGGTGGTGAGTTTTTATGATCATTTGTTTACTTTTGAGATCTTTTTCCCTTTTGATGGCTTGAGTTGACAGTCCTAGGAACATTTCATTCATGGTTGTCTCTTACCATGTTGCCAAACAGGACTATGAAGTACTTATAATGTTCTGTTTGTTAGTTTCGTTGAGGTTGTGGATATCAACTGATTGATTATTGTTTTCCTGCATTGTTTCTGAAAAGTTGACAGGAATATTGGATGCTATATTGTTACTGATTTCAACTATAACAGAAAAAGCAATGATAAAATTTAATATTTTAATGTAATAACTGAGTAGGAGGTTGATGAGCAGCTTTGATTGAGACTGGCCGTAGGTTATGTTTGGAGTAGGAGGGACAGGGGTAGATAGACTTTTCTTCAAGGTCTGAATATTTGATTGTAAATATCTCCCGTACAGAGATATGAGCCTGAACATCAAGAGTAACAGATTTGCTAGAAACAAATTTTAGAGTCATGAAGACTGAATATTCAAAGACTGTTGGTCAAGCAAAGGATAAATAGCTAACCAAAAATATGAGGGGTGGAGAACGAGACAAAAAAAAAAAAAAAAAGACAGGTGATAAAACCCTAAAATACAGAATAACCCAAAAGTCGAGTGTATGAGAGAGGTGGGAGAAAGAATGATCTTTTGCAGCTAATGATGACAGGTCAAGAGAGACTGGGTTGCAACAGTAGCAATTAAAGATGAACTTCAGCTGCTCTTCCCTGACCTTAATGGGAGCCTCTGACTGAAGGAAGGTGGAAAGGGAAGGAGAGATGAAACTGGATTCCCCTGGGAATACATTCAGGGGAAGATTTGAGAACTTAAGTTTGGCAGTAACTTTTCTGAATAGGCTAGCATGAGACTTAGCCATTTCCTCCCTGAGAGCTGGACTCTGGGTTCTGCCTATTGCAAGGAGGAATCACAGCCTGATGTATCCGGGAACAACTGACAAGGTGACAAGGGATAGTGTCCTCCCAGCATGGTCTGTCATCACAACCATCCCCCGACAGCCCGAGACCTCACCTAACTTCACCTTGGTGCTTTGGATCCACAGGCACTACACACATGCCTGTCAGTAACCTAAGTCTTGGACCACTCTGGCCCTCTTACCAACTAAAGACATCTCTCATGCCTTTTCCTCAGAGGAGTCTGGGTCTCCTTAAGTTTCTGGAGCCCATGTGCCTGCCTTTGTGTCTCTGACTTTCTGAGTTCTTTTAGGTTCCTGTGTCAAATCAAAGCAGTTCTCTTTACACTGAAAACTTCTTAGCCTGTTTGTTATCTGCCATCTTCATGTGTCTACATATGACTTGAAAAAGCAGGTGAATGGCAAAGGGTAATTGCATACAGATGCCCAGGGGAAAAAAAGGCCACTTACTTAAAGGTTATTTTGTATGTCAGCCTGGCTTGCCATCTGTGTAACCTTGGAAAATGTCATTTAATCTTGTCTTCTGAGGGGGAAAAAAAAAAAAGAGAGAAGGGAGAAGTGTAGTGTTCCAAACCTAGTTGAAGAATGAAAAGACATAAAATATGCAGAGTTGTGGTATGTGAAGAGTGGGGTTATTTTTGAAATGTCCTTAGCACTTATTTCATGGATTTGATCCCACGGAAGACAGGCAACAGCTTAAGGATCAAGGTTGAAGGAACCCTGGACGGAGAGTACAGAAACCTTATGGTACATAAGTATGGGGTAGACTAATGTGGTGGGGGAGCCTTGGAGTCAGACAGGGCCTAGCTGTGCATTGCGTTCCTAGGGTCAGGGGAGGCTGGATTAAGACCACTGCAGGACTCCACCTGACCCAACCCATCGCCACTAACTTCTTACATAGCCTCCACCCCCATTTTCTGTCCTATGTCTCATAGTATTATCACCCTTATCTGCTCCTTTATACAACAGTTTTAACAGGATAAAAAAAAAAAACCCTGAAATTTGCCGCCTTCTTGTTTCTATAACCCATTTGCTTTTAAAGCATAGAGCAAAGTGCTATATATAGCTCCCTCTCACACCAGGGCCCAAGTAATTCGTTGTGATTATGGCCACTCCAGACTTCTTTATGTCTTCAGCGAACTCTTCATTTTCCTACTTTCATTGCTTAGGCACGTCTGTTCTTGAGTGTGGGCAACCCTCCTTGACACTTCACATAGCTCACTCCTGCTTCTCTTCCAGGTGTCAGACAGAGCGCTCTTTCAAAGCCGTAAAGCATCTCCTTCCTTCCCACAGCCCACTTTGTTCTCTTTACACCTAACACTGTTTGCTCCTATTGCTTGTGGCTACTTGCAATTAGATATTTACTTGTGGGGACCGTCATTTAATGCTTATCTTCATCCCAGGGATGTCCAGCTTACAAAGATGAAGACCGTTTTTATTTCATTCACTGTTCTAGCTGTGGTACCCAGAGCAATAGTGACCATTCAATATGTGTCTGTTGAAGAACTGACCAAGTATAATGAACAAAGGCTTAGGTAGGTGGTCCTTTAGAAATGTACATAAGCCAAAGTAGCTAAAAAAAAAAAAAAAAAAAAAAAACTAAGGCAAGCGTGCAGACTGAAGGTCAAGTCCTATCATGCTGACTGAGGAAGCCCAATATTAAAGAAGACAAAGACACGAAATCAGGAGCTGGGCAAAAAGCATTTGAAAACTGAGGTCAGAATTAGACCCTCATTATAGTACATTGGGAGTCTAATGAGATAATATAGTAAGAACTCAAGTATTAGCCAGTTCCCCAAGGCTTCTTCATCAGTGAGGTGGTATGCCTTAACTTTATGCCTAGTGAGTGATAAACAGAAGTTATGGGCTCACTTGGATGACATGGATATTTGCACTGAGATCTTAAATTGGAGGAGTATCTGACAATTGCAAAAAAAAAAAAAAAAACAAAAACAAAACAAAAAACAAAACTATTGGAGGCTGGATGAGTGTGCTATTGGCAAAGTCAGACTTGTCTTACTATAAAGCCATTTATAGAAATATTGTAGGCAATAGTGTACAACTGATTTGCATAAGACAGGGTACTATAGAGTGGTATCAAGACACAAGAAGGTAGGGTACTGGAAAAGCAGGAATAATGGCAGTATCCAAGGCCAGATTCAGTGCTTGAGGATGTCTTCAGGATGTGCCTTTTTCTCCACAAAAGAAGGTTGCCTCTGCATTTGGTTTTGGAGATTAGAGCCATAGACAGAGATGGTGGCCTGCTCAGTCTTCAATAGCTCTGGCAGAGCATGAAACATAGGGCAAGTCTCAACACAAGTACTGAAGTGAGGTTGTCATTAAGGTCTATCCCATGGTGACACATACCCGTGCAAAGACTGTCATGTCTATGGCAGGAGGAAAGACATGGGTGAGGTTTAAAAGATGAGAAAATAATGTGTGCTGTCTCAACACAGATTATAGACTACGTGTACGATATAGTAGAGATGGCACAGAAAATACAGCACCCTCCAAAGCCTGAGCACAAAGGAAGTTCTTATTTCCTGCTTGTTAATCTGATTGGGACTCTGGACATGTGCACACTGACCAGACCTCCCACGTAATAGAATTTACAGTGTCCAGCGTGCCTGGCCATGATTTGCTTGCTGACAATCCAATCAACCAGAAGGTCAGGAGAGTGACTCGGGGCTTTGTAATTCTTTGCCTAATTCTAACCAACAAAGACAAATAGCTCACAGAATTAAAGCTGTCAGGAACCTGGGAGAAAGTGAACATGTCAGCATCATGCTTGTGAAAGTCAGGAAGACTTAGTGTCAGCAGACATGCTGTCTACATTATAGAAAGCAGACTTTGCAAAGTGCAAGAGTTGAAGGTATAGTGTTAGGAAATGGCCTGGTTTTCAGGCTTGAAACCATGAAGGGGAAGGCGATGCTAGGTAAAGTTAGAAAGTACCACAAAGGATGCAGGGAGGAAGAGTGGGTGATGGAACAAATGCGTGTAGCTACCCAGGATTCTCACCCATGTAAACACACATTTTTTTAAAAATTCCTACCTGGGCATGGTGGTATCCACCTGTAATCCCAGCACTCAGCGATGCAGAAGCAGACAGATCTCCGTGAGTTTGAGGCCAGCCTGGTCTACAAAGCCAGTCCAGGACAGCAAAGGCTACCCAGAGAAACCCTGTCTCAACCAAACCAAACCAAACCAAACAAACAAAATTCACATAGAAGGTGGGTTAATCTTTCCTCTTTCAGGAAGGAGGTGCTGAGAAGAGTCCTGGAAGAGGCAGCTGAGACGTTGGCGACATTAGGTCTTAGATGTGGCTTCTGGTCATAAGTGTGTGCTAACTTGATGAAAAATTTGTCAGATTGTATTTAAGATGAGTATTTAAGGTGTGTTTTTGTGCATCATTTCTAGTGAACAGTGTAACAGTTAAGTTCTCTTTAGGACCCCTCTTCGTGCTAAGTTACCCATTGGTTAGAATAACAATAATGCTTAGCTCATTCATTTAACATTTTCTTGTTAAAACTTTGTGGATCTGAGGATTCTACATGCGTGTGTGTATGTGCACCGCAAGTACGCCTGCTGCTCTCTGAAGCCAGAAGAGAGGACTGGATCCCTTGGAACTAGAATCAAGGTCACTGTGAGCTCCTGTATGGGTTCTGGGAACTTAACTTGGGTCCTCTGCGAGGGAAACCTGTACTTCTAACTGCTAAGCCATCCTGCTCCCATCCCCTCACTTAATGTTTATTATGCCTACCATTCTGTGTAGCTATGGCCCTCGCATTCACTTTAGTTGTGACAGCGTCGTCACGTTCTGCTCTGTTGGTGTGCCACCTCTTCCTTGGCCGTGCTTACATGGTTAGACAAGCACATTTCTCTTAGGCTTCACTTTGGATGCCACATGTTTAAGCAGAAGACTCTTTTCTACATTCAAGGTTATTCCATGGGAGTACCTTCTGAAGTGGAGAAAGATTGGGTCTGATCCCCTTAAAGTTAACATATGCACAGTGAATCTCCTGCCTGTGTTCATGGACGCAGAAGCATGGGTTCAGAGGGCAGACTTAAGGAACTTGAGCATCTGTGGGTTTGGTACCCATGCGGGTTCTGGACAACATCTAGCTTAGATACCAAAGGATGACTATATTCTCAAATTACTCCAACAGTCTTGGCTTCATCCAACCTTCGCCCACTGTTATATGCAATTACCATGCATAAAAATGGCAAGTTTTCTTATATAACATTTTCAAAATCTTCCTCCTTTGCACCAATATGAGGTTGATGGGCCTCTGAGTCATATCTTTCACCTCTCCCACTCTTCAGTTCCCAGGGGTGGTCAGTGTGATGCCACCATTTGGAAGGCTTCAGTTCTTTGATGGTCCCGTTTACTCAAACTGTCTCAGGATCTTTAAACTGAGCACAGAACTGAAAACCAACAGGAATTTAAGGACTGTCCTCTTTCTTTCAATTTGAAAAAGCAAAATGTTAGTTTGTTAGCTTTAGCTGACAAGTCATGTGTAAGTTTCGACTTATTTGTGACTTCAGCCCTTAGTTCTCCTTGTCTTCGTGTCTTTTTGATCATTTTTCTTTCTGTCTTCTGGATATGTTCTTTAATTAAAAAATTAAACTTTTCCTTTAAATGGAACAAGGTTCAATTTTCATATGTAATCCTAAAAGGAATACTTCAAATATTTGAGCCATGATTTTGTTGAGCTGTTTAACACTTACAATTTCCACCCTATAAAATTCAGTCATTTTTTTTTTTCACACAGCGATATTTTCATGATGAGAAAAGGTTTGATTAACCCAACTCAGCCTTCTTCCTTTAAGGGGCACCTCAGGCTGTTAGGTTAGGCAAATGCAGTAGATAGAGGATCTGTATCTGCAATAAACTTGACCATCGTCTTGAGCCTCCACCTTACAGAAGTTACAACGTGTCAACACTTGAGCTATTTAAAATATCTGAATATGTAAGATCCTGGGAGAGTTGATAACCAGTGCGAAGACTGATATTCAAGAGTGTCAGCAGGATGAGAGTTTGTAGTGAGTGCTCAGCTTCTGGCGTCTCCTGGTTACCACTGGCTAATTATTTGGATGAGACATCAGAAAAAAAAAAATACTTTTTAACAATGTGTGATAGAAATGTTGGAGGTTATTGGGATCAGAGCAAAGAAGAAGAACTCATAGTGATAAATGTGATTCTTTACTTGAGATGGGAGGTTGGAAGTGTTATGTGAAAATGCAACAATCTAGATAACGATAATATGAATGAGACCTAATAAAGACTGTGCTTTTCTGTTCTTGGTATTATACACTGAGAGACCCGAAAGGGAAGGAGTCCCAGGATGAGTAGCAAAAGTGGCTCAGAATACTTGAACTTTTATCTTAGAGAGGTTTGTTGACGGGAACATTCATGATCTGACAACTGTCTTTCAGTATCATAACTCTTTTCCTCTTCAAGCAAGGGCAAACGTTTTGTGTGGAACTAGAGTTGGGACAGCGGGACTTAATTATAGGGAGTTGCACTTGAGCTAAGAAAAGAGACAAGTTATAGTGCTCAGGAACATGCCCAGATGGAACAGATTCTGTCAGCAACATTCCCTTCTCTTCCCTGCACTGGGTGGAAGATGTAGAAGATTCCATTTCCCTCCCTCACTGAAACTGGGTGTGGCCATATAGTCTAGTTCTAGCCAATGAAACGAGTAGAACTGAGGGTCACTTCTGACAGAAAACATTGGATTTCTAGAGTTTGCCTTTTCAGCATTTGTTTCCTTTGGCTTAAAATGGATTTGAGCAGCCACCTTGATCTCTCAGAGTAAATAAGTTATTTACGTGCCACTCCATGCCATCCCTCAGGCCCAGCAGTACACCTGTGTAGATCTGGTGCTCTGAGTATACAGTATACCTTTGCTGTTTCTATCCATAGAAGTCAGTGGGTGGTTATTATTACAACACAATCTTCTAACCTGATGGATCCAAATACCTTTGAGATAGGGTAGACCCTGGAGTCAGCCTTGGCTTCTTGACAGATGTTCAGCTTGGTGTCTCGCCTTTGCAGTCTTTGATTTTACTTCCTTTGCTACATTGCCTTTAAACTGTAATTTGGTCAGCTGGGATTTCCACAAGCCCCAGGATCTCCTGGGAAATGAGGTCCAGTAGAGAAGGCTAAGACAATTCTCTTCATGAACACACTTGGCTGGAACTCCACAGCATGCCAGTGATGTCACAGGTTTGTGGAATGGGTTCACTTGGGAAACAGCTAGAAGTTCACATAGTAAAGATTTTAAAAACAGACTAACAGACACAGACAGACACACGCGCACATCACACACACACACAGAGAGAGACAGAGACAGAGACAGAGAGACAGACACAGACAAATAGAGACACAGAGACAGAGACAGAGACAGGCAGGCAGGCAGGCAGGCAGGCATATAGACAGACAGAAACAAAAAGACAGAGACCTACACACACACAGAGAAAGAGATTAAAAAAAAAAGCTTTAGTCATAAACCCATCAAATGTTCTCAGGGTCAAAACAACTATTTGAAACATGAACTTTGTGGTTTGATTCATAACAGGTGTCACATAGACTCGTCTCTTGTCAAATGCTCATTCAGACTGTCTAGGTAGACACATTGCTGCTTATAACAAAGTTTTCCAAGGAAGGCTTGGTCCCATCTGCTAACACACCTGAGAACAAAGAATTCTGTAAACTATCAAATAACCACTGAGAATTGCTAAACTTTCTGGATGCTAGAATATTTATAAAGTAGTTCTGTCTGGTGAAAAGGTTGAGGAGGTAATAGATGCCATGAAACAAACAGAACAACATATGTTCTAAGCCTGAGAGGAAATAAAGAGCTGAAATTAAAAGGTGATCCCAGTACTGGAAAAATGGAAAGGACAAATTTTAAATTATAATTGAATACATATACATCCATGTGTGTGTGTGTGTGTGTGTGTGTGTGTGTGTGTGTGTGTGTGTGTGTGTATACATATATATGCACTTTATATAATAATCTTTATATAATCAACAATTAATTAACTGCTGTCTCATTCTTTTTTGTTGTTCTCAGGAAACAAAAATCAACTGTGTGCGTCTGGCTACAAAAGGTATGTTGACATGTCCTTGTCTAACTATACCTGTTCAGCAGTACAACTGTTGCTCTTGTGTTCACACAAGAGAATTTTAGGCAACAATCTCTAAAACAAAAGGAAAGAGTTATTTTTACTGGGGTCATTTGCACCTACACCATATGTCTCCTAAGATTATGTTAATAGCATAGAGATTAAAGCATAATAAGAATGCCAAACAACTATTGGATGGATGAGCAGTACATTAATCAATAGAGTAATGAATGTAGAGCACTTTAAAATATTATTCTGAGATATACATTATATATAAATGAAAGTGTGTATTCACTGTATTTGTGTCTATGTTTGTGTGGGTATTTCTCTTTAGGCCCATCTATTAGACCCATCATTGAGGTTTTGTACTTTATTCAGTTGGCTCTTGGCTTTCAAATATGAGGTGATTAGTATTGGCGCCTTGCAGATGGGAAAGCAGACACTGCATTGTTATGCCCTTGGCATTTCAACACTTATCCCCCCCAAAACATGAAGGCAGCATTGTTCAGGCTCATCACTTTTGTTTTCCTAATTATAATTGAATTGCCTGGCTCTTTCAATTGGTGCATGTTTCTGTTTATTACTTTTTTAAAAAACAAAATCAATGAATGGTTTGTTATCATTTAACCTATTACAAGGTTGAATGGTTAGAAATCAGGTTTATCTTTTTCCTTACAGAATTGATATTTTCAACAAGAACTTCCCCCACCAATACACATGAAACAAAATTGAGTTCTAGTCTCTGCATTTGTTCACAGCATACATAATTTCACAGTTTACTCCCAAGGGTATAAAACGTATAAACACAAGGCAATGACTCAAGTTTATATATGTATGTATGTGAATATGTACAAGTGTGTACGAACGAAGGAGTCACATACATGTGGTTAGAAAGTGAGAGACAGTGAGTGAGTGAGGGAGGGAGTGAGGGAGTGAGGGAGGGAGTGAGGGAGTGAGGGAGTGGCATAAAGAGAGACATAGAGAAAGAGAGAGACAGGGGTAAGATAGAAATTATAGCAGACAAAGCATGCTCCAAGACATTGTAAAACTTTTCTACATTCTAAGAATTCATCTGCATATGTAGGTGCCACAGGGATGGTACAGGAAGAAGATGGAACATTGGGCCTCTTGGTAATAAGAAGTCACTAGGGCTGTCATGCCCCTAAGTTGTTCCCCCAAGGAACTCAAACAACTCTGTGGAAAGAGATAAAGTGGTCTTCTTGAGGCAGGGGGATTGATGGTGTGAAGACAAAAGTGACACAAATCACAGTCGTTGCCTGCTCGGCCACTGAAGGAAACAGATAATGTGGGAGGAAGAACGTCATCGATTGGGCAGCGCTGGACAGCAATCAGGAAGCTGGTGCCTGCAGGATCCCGCCGAAATAGGCAGCCAGAGAGGAAAAAGAGAACAGAAAAATACCCTTCCCCATAGTAATAGCCCATGGCTCCCCAGGACCTTTTCACTCTAGACAAAGTAGAGGCCAAGATGATTGCTCTTCCTGCCGACAGTTCTAAGGACACTATGAGACATAGATCCCTCCAGACTAGTTTACTAAGTCTGTTTTTCCTTGAGAACTGGGAAGACGTGACTTGAGAGTCAAAGGGTGATGGGACAATACGTAACCCTGTGCTTTACCACAAGTCTCAGGACCATAGTTCTCAGAAGTATAGAGTGATGCTATATTGGCCATGGTTGCTGGTCCTGTATCATCTAATGGCAATGACACTGGATGAGCTGGGACACATACTCTATTTCTCCATAGTATAACTCTGTGACTTGTGCGACCTTAGATTAGAGGCTTTCTTTAATGGAGTGTTTGCACAGGTAAAGCATGAGTGTGCAAAATGGCGGGGGTGCATGGATGAGTGTGTGCCTCCCCGGCTGATTAAACCCCAGTGATTGCTCTTAAGAGGCATCTCCAGCATCCACATCCTGCTTCTGTACAACGTTGAGATTCAGCACTTCCTCCCCCAAGCAGAGACTCCATTACTACTTGAGAGTAGGGTAGAGACCTACCTAGCACAGAACGCCAACCTGTCATTGTTCAGCGAGCCATCCCACATCAACACTGCCTCAGATAATAAGAATTCTTGAGAAATACAACACTAAGGCTAAGGGAAGGGCATACATGTTTGATCGGTGTCCACTCCACACCAGCCACTGCACTTGAAACATCCCAGAGTCAATCAAAAGCAAATACTGCCTGAATCCATGTACTGCCCATAAGGCCTTGAAATGAAGCATAGATACATGGCTTAGCTCATTCCTTTTTTTACTGCCTAGACCAAATTTCTTCTTGGCAGAATTTTACTGTTAATAGTTTTTAGCATAGCAAAATTTGATGCTGAGAATCTCACAGGCATCAGACATTTACAAAGTCCCAGAAAGGCATCATCACTTTCTCTTTAAGTATCTCCACACTTCTGCCATCTTGACATCTTCCTTGGGGACCTGCTAACAGGCGTACAATGTCCGGAGGGAGACCACATGGTAGATACAAGGCCAGCACTCTGGTGATAAAGTCACTTGCTGCTGTGTTGTTCTTGATCTTGGGATCTCTAGCTGTTTTCCATGGTCATCTACATGAAGCCTACAGAGCCAAACAATTATCATGTATTTCATCCCTAAGTACTCATTTGGGGGTGCTCTGACTTGACCTTAAAACCATTACCTGTTATGTTATATACTCACGGGCTCTAATTTGTGTCTCCTTGTGATCTCTAGAAGCAGAGCCTGAGGCAAGGATTTAGAGGAATATTCTAGTAGTCTGTTCAGGGAGGACTCTCAAAAGACATCTGTAAGTGGAAAGAGAGAGGGAAATAGGCTGAGCAAGAATCTTTTCAGGCGGTGTCAAACTAAGGCTAGATCTATGGTGACTGCACATTCCTCTGAAGGTGTCTCGCCTCATAGTAAGAAGCCATCCAGGTCTTCATCACACTTTGGCTCCTCCAGTCTCTCAGGTAGTTACAGAAGAAGTGACACAGGTGAGCCTTAGACTAGACTCCAGAGAACGTTCTGGTTTTAAGCCCTTGGTCCCACCGTTCTGCTACACAAGCCTGAAATGAGCTGGGTGCCAGACTAAGAGCCTCTTCCTACTGCCTCTAACTCTCACATGGCTCCTGCATACGTCACACCCTCAGCTTGAGGGATAGCAAAATTGAGAGGTAGAATTGTCCCAAGAGAGACTCCAGAACATTTCACAGTCCCTTGCAGAGCACAGCCCAGTGCTGGCAATAGACCTGCTCAGAGCTGTGGAGAGAAAAACAGCAATAATGTGTGAATACGCACTATTTTAGTGTTAAAAAAAAAAAAAAATGCATTCAGACTTTGAAAGGAAGGCCTGAAAAAAAAAAAACAGGAAGCAGAGATTGATGAATTTAAATGTGGGTTCTTATGTCTTAAGGGGAAAAACTGAGAAATAATGGAGACTGATTAAATGGGGCTGATTTCTGGAAGATCAGGGATGGGCTATACTTGAGAAGCTCATGAGAAATGAAAGCAAAATATGCTCAAAAACCCTGGTAAGGGTTAGGGAATATTGCACAAGAGGGGGTTGAAAAAAATGTAGAAGCTGGAAGACAGGGGAAAGGGCTGTGACAATGCCACCTGGGCAAGACACAGTCACTGCAGTCAGGAAGCTGCAGTAGCTAAGGATGCCTTCATTGGATCCACACAAGAATGTGCCCATCAGTAGTCAGGCCTGGATGGAGGAGGATGGTGGGGCACCTAACTCTCACTGCAGGACTACTTGTTGCTACTGATAAATTAAGAGGAAGAAGAACCATTGCCTTTAATTGTGTAGCCCCTAGTGACCCGTCAGGCTCCAATGGACAATTCAGATGAACATACAGATGACCCTGGAGAAACTAAATGAGTCACCAAATCAACCCAAGTTTCCTAAATCTTGGAAAGGAACTGGTTGGGGAACAGGGCTAAGATAGGAGGGAGATAAAAAAAAGGGGTGAAAGAGAAGTCAGAATGTATTTCACAGGTATGAAATAGACAAAGGGATAACTTCATTTTTAAGTTGCTGGTGTTTAAGTTGCTTTCCTAGGGAGTGTGTGGGAACTTGGAATGAGATACTTAGAACTCAGAGAGGCTGAAGAGATCATAAGAAATAAAACAGCATATCACCTTCAGATGGCAGAAGACAGTCTCAGCTGCAGTTGCTGTAGGGAAGGTCCAAGTAGCTGAATGCATGCCCTTTGGGCTAGGGCAGAAGAGGCCAGGTGGAAAACAGTCTCTGATCATGTTGCTCAGCTGAAGAACTATACTAGCCATTCCTCTTTCAGAATCTGTTGCTATATTCATCCAACGGCCTTTACTCGGTGGTTCTCCTGGGACCTCTTTGCACTATCCTGAACTTTGCTACTTTTTCTTTGTCACTAGGCAGGTCTCCACCTAGTCTCTTCTGCATTATATAACGCCTGTCTGCCCTTCAGCCTCATCCAGGCTTCTCCCTTCTTTCTGCTGCACTCCAACACATAGTCTTTGTTCAATTCATTTTTAGAATTTATTTACCTACTTATTTATTTGTGTATGTATGTATGTATGTATGTATGTATGTATGTATGTGGGGGTATGTAGGATGGAGCTAACATGTGTCACAGAACATGTATGGAGATCAGAAGACTATATGCAGGAGTTTATTATCCCCATCAACCATATAGGTTCTGGGGATCCAACTCAAGTTGTTGGAATTAGCAAATAGTCAGAATAAGCAAGCCCTCTATCCACTGAGCTTTCCTAGCTATTTTTAATGGTGTGTGTGTGTGTGTGTGTGTGTGTGTGTGTGTATACACACATGTGTGGGAAGTATACATATGCATGGTACATGTGTGAGGGCCAAAGAACAACTTAAAGGGCCAATTCTCAAGCACCTTTCACCTTTTGTTTGAGACAAGAGCTCTCATTGGCTTGAAAGTTTTTCTTAAGGGCTGGCTGTCCCACAAATGCTTTCATTTTCTACATCGCCATCACTGGAATTACATGTACACACCACTGGGCATAGATTTCTAGAATAGATCATAGAGATCTGAACTCAAGACTTCATGCTAGCAAGGCAAGCACATTACCAAGTGAGCTGTCTCTGCACGCCTCTATTTTAACTCTTGAACTCCATGAAGTTGCTTCCATCTTCAGAGCCTTTTATCATCATGAGCCACCGTATGTATCAGCTTAACATACAGACATCTTTTAAGTCATAGCTTGAATCTTATTTGCTGAGGAAGACCATCTGATCACAAAGTAACACACATGCACAAAATTTCCACTTTCATTATAGTACATATCTCATCTCGTATCTACTTGTCTGTATGTTTAATATTTACCATGCCACTGGATGCCAACTGACTGTGTATAAGTGTCTATTTTGATGATCACTGTGTCTCCAGATCTTAACTCAATAAGACTTGCTTAATAAATATGCACATAGATGGATGCATGGGTGGATGGATGGACAGGTGGACGGATGAACGGATGGTACTTTATCAGGTCAGTGGACAGATGGATAAGGAGATACTTCCATGAATGGATGTATATTGGTTAGAGGAGTGGACAGAGGGCTCCTTCATCCATTTTTTAAAATGTAAACTATATATCAGGAATGTGCTCTCAAGGGATATAAGTAAAGTAAAATAGAGGAACAACTGTGGGATCTTCAATCCACAACAAAAAAAGCAGGCCATTAAGCCATTAACTACTTTTTCATGTGGACAAGAATTTCACTTCTCCCTTAGGGATCTCTTATGGACACACCAGTTGCCAGGAGTTCCTCTCACTTTTGGATACTTACGTTGGAAAGAGTGACGAGTAATTGGCTTCTTATAATTTCTGCCGATCAATCCTTTAGGCCACATAATCCTATATAGCTTTTCTCCTTTTAGAAATAACATTGACTTCCTCTGGCCCATTCTCCAGGTCCCTTGCTCAAGTAGGGTCAAGCAGGCACACACTTGCCCATCTTCCAGTCTTCCAACAGTTGTAACCACTCTAGCTGCCAGCAGGCAGAAGCACTCCCACCATTGGCACCAGCCTTCAGGAGAACGCAGCTGGCTCTGCAGGCTCCTGTTGGGTGCGCAGGAGTGGCAGTTAGAAAAATCAGCTTTGATTTGATTTGCAAACTGAGATGAGCCATTGAGACAAAATAAATCCGGAAACCCATACAGCCATTTGCAGAGTTGCTTTGCAGAAGACAGCCACGGTTTTAATCTAGCAAACACTCTTAAGGATCCCATGAAAGCAGCCCCCTTGGAGTTGGTGCTGACAGTGAAGCCTTAGAATAATGAAGTCTGAGCTAGGGGGCCAGTATCACCAGCACCACTGGCTTGCCCATTAAAGATGGACCAAAACCATTGTCCAACAACAGCAGGCAAGAGGCGTGCACCATGGCCTTTTTGCAAATGTACCATCTTTTTGCAAGTCTAAGCCTGAAACAAGCCATTTCATCCAGCATTTCTCTCTGCTCACCCCTACAGGAACTGGCAGGGACAAGAAATGCCTCCCTTTTTTAGCATGCTCATTTTGCAGATGCTAAGACTGAGGCCCCAAGGAGGTAGGAGAGTGGTGAGTTCCTAGCTTCTCTATCCACAGAATAAGCCACATGTGGTATAAGAAGCCAAGAGAGATGTAAAATATTTTTTTCTGAGTAGAAAATTGCCTGCCACACTGGTCTGACTCTCCTTGAAAGGTTCTCTTATATGAAGCATCCTGGAGAAGTTTGCTTGAAATCATGAGAATCAGAGGCACCTGGCATCCCGTCTCCAAGTTTAGTTGTTTGACCTAGGACACGTAACTTGCCATCCCAGAGGCTACTGCATTGCTTTTGATGCAGGTCTCATTAATTTTTTTTTTTCTATTTCACTCAAGCATATGATAGATGGTAGACAAGGAGCTTTGGCTGTATAGCTAGCTCTTCACGAGAGCTGCAGGACTGCATAGATCTTGGGTCCCTGTAGAAGGCCACAGCCCAGACTCATGCCGACTCAGCCATTTCTCATGCAGTTCTATATAGCCACCCTGTATAAGGCAGACCCAGATTAAAATCAGAGTGGAGGAACTGAAAGGCTGTAGGCACGAT
Organism: Acomys russatus; assembly: GCF_903995435.1. NCBI lineage: Eukaryota > Metazoa > Chordata > Mammalia > Rodentia > Muridae > Acomys > Acomys russatus. The sequence goes on along the minus strand of NC_067140.1, from coordinate 11,204,358 downwards.
GCTGCCCTTGGCCTCTAGCGCTTGACGCCTAAAGATCATGCGCAGAGATGAAAATCTTACACAGAACTATAGAAATATAGCCCTGTCTAGGATTTTCCATATCCATTTATTAGCCTTTGACAGGAAGTGGCCCTTCCTTCCAAACCTAATCAGCAGCTGCGCACAATGTGCCTAACCCTAGCTATGGCAGCTGAACAGAGGAAAATCTGAGAGTCGTGAAGGCTTTTCAGTCTTTTCCACTCTTTCAAACAGCAGAGCAAGGAAGGAGCTGACTTTGTGAGTCTGTAGGGTGAGGCATAGCACTGATGTTCCTCCCCAGCTGAGACTCAGGGAGAATATTCTAAGCTTGGGCTCGCATCATAAACCAAAGTCTCCTTGACCTTTACCACTCTGTACTCTGCCCTGTTTCCATCTAGACCCTAAAATGCCAGTGGAATTATACAGCTTTTTCTGGCATTTGTATGAAGAGGTGAAAGATTACATCGTAAAGGACACCATAAAATAACCTAAAGGTCTTGAAAAACCCTCACCCTTTCTTTAATATTTTTCTTGATGCAACAGATGGTGTATTTCTCTGGTCGTCTTTTATGGTTTCCTTTCCTCCTCCTCCCTAGACTAGCTCAAAATGCCTTCTTCCATACACACCTGCTCTACAGCGCACTCAAGAAGGCCAAAGCTGGTGCAACAGAGTCCAGGAAAGCAAAAGCTAACACTAACACTTGTCCTCTGGCCACATACCTGTGGAGTTTTAACATATTCTCTCAACTACATAGAATTATCTGGTGTAGACCTGAGATACCTTGGTTGGCTTTATCTCAAATCTGTGCTTCCAAAGGACCTGTGTCCCTCTTAAAGGGAAAAGGAGGACATTTACAGTTAGGAGGCAAAGATGGGAAAAATGTGGAGCCAGAGGTACAGGTTAGAAGTAAAGAGAATTTAAACCCCATCAATGGGCTCTCAAATGGAGGAGAGTAGGTTTCTGGAAATCATACACCTGTGCGTGCTAGTATTGTGTGATTTTTCTTGGTGAGATGTGAGCGAACATCTCAGATAGGGTACCAATGGCTGGTCAAAGAAATGATTCGACACAAATTTGTCTTAAGGAGCCAGCGGGTGAGATTATTGCAGTAACCAACAGAAGTACAGATGACTCAAAAGCAGCTGCATCACTAAAAAGCCCATCCCTGGCATGATGGTAACTCATAACAGTCGTGTCCCTGGAGCTGTCTGGATGATGCTGGTCAGAATCTCCCTGACCCCCACCCCGACCCCGCCATCAGGCAATCGTTACAGCTCATGTACCCTGGAGAGGGGCCCTGTGGATCTCATTTCCGGGGCTTCCTAAGGTTTATAATTTTCATTTACTTCTTGAGCGCTTACTAGTGTCCCTTGAGGAGGACAAGCTTCATTTGAAGGAATTAGCTACACAGGAGCCAGTCAGAGGACTGTGTGAAGATGTGTGGGGATGTGAGCTCACAGTGTGGGGATAGCACGAAAGCCCTGTACTCACTGGTAATAAGTAAATGATGACCATCATTATTATCTCTACTCAAGATGTGAACCCGTACAGACTCAGAAGTATAAAAAAGCATAAAGTCTCTAGGAATGCTTCTCAGAGCTGACTCCAGATCACTGTTGAATTCCGTTCCTATCATAGACTGGCTAAGATGGTCCATGGACCACTGGTAGCATTGCTTATCTTTTATTTGTTAACCCTATACTATACCCCTTTTCTAATAATGATTAGTAAGGGTTTTTTTCCAGGTTATAACAGGCTTTGCATCTCTTCCGGGGTATTTAAGTTAACACCTGAAGTCTGGAGCCAAAAATGCAGAGGCTCAAAGGGCTTCCTTCCAGCTTGCTTCACTTCCATACTGAAGCTAAGAAATTAGTTTGTCTTCAAGCTTGTCTGCTCCAGCCTCCTTTTCTTTACTTTGTTTCAAATCTTCATTCATGCTTTGTCTACATTAATACACCAGAGAGATGCGAGTCACAAACCCTCCAGTAAAATCCACCGGATATGGGAGAAAGGAAGGCATTTCCACCTCTTCTGCAAATGCGTTAGTCACTATAGAAAAGCTTTGCTGCAATAACAAATTATAACCAAATCTCGATAGCTTAGTACCACAAACACTTATTTCTTGGCTATGCCATCTAGAACATAGTTGGTCACCTTAGGGGAAGAGAAACTCTTCAGGTGGGAGCCTTGACTTTACATGTGTCATTTAGACACAACTGATGTTTGCATTCCATGTCATTGATGAGAATTATGACCTGGTACAGCCTAGCTTCAAGGTGACTTGGCTTCTTCTCTACCTCTCAGAAGTGAAATGGGACAGGTGAACAGTATTGTTTCCAGTCCCATGCACAGCACCTGCCCCTATTTCCGTTTCCCAGCCCTGCTGAGATGCATCATCTACACTTCCCTTCTGTTTCTCCACCCATTAGAAGAGTACCTTTCTGTGACCATGAGGGGGCCTCCTCTAGGCCCTGCCAGCCAAACTAAGACATAAAAATCATTTCATGAGATACCCATTATTACCTTCACTTTTTGGGTAAAGAGGCTGAGTTAGAAACACATGTGATTTTTTCCAGGTGTCGTGGTTGGTAAATGAAAAATCCTGAGCCAGGCTTTTTAGGCACCCAGTTAGCTTCAATTATTTTCTTATGAAGTGAAATTTCATATTGACATGTTGCCCCTTATTCCCCGGAGGATAAGAAGTCCATCTTTGGGTGTGCACAGCGTTAGATTCGAGGCCTGCAAAGGTACTTAACTGATTCGAATCTCATTGCCAGCATCCACAGCCTGGTGACTGCAATGCCACTTGTTTCCCTGACCCAATATAACAACGTAACCAAGTTGTGCATAGCAAGTGCTGTGTGGTACCTGACTTTTTAATAGACATTTAATAGACTGGCAGAGCTAACAGTTACACACCAGCGTAGTGTAAGAAAGCAAAGGTGAAGATGAGCCTGGAACGCCACTAGAGCAGGAACAAACAAACAAAACACAATACAAGCAGTCGCACCACATATGGGCACAAAGCCAGACTTCGAAATAAGAGAGAAAATTATCACAGAGAATGATATTAGGCTTGGCAAGAAGGTTTTCAGGTCAAAGGAGTAGATGTGCAAATCATCAGAGGAAGGATGGTCGGTCAGCATGCCATGTGACAGGGGTTGTTAGGGGCAGTCTTACTGAGTCCCAGCACCCACATCAGGTTGCCCTCAACCACCTTCCACTCCAGAGCCAAGGGGATCTGATGCCTCTGGCCTCCAAGGGTACCTGCACTCCTGAGCACATACTCTGCATATCATCAAATAATTAAAATTACTAAAAATAAATCTTTAACAAATAGAAACGGATGTGTCATGAAAAACCACTTAGCTAAATATAGCACCACGGTGCTTCTCCCTGTCTTTCTGTCTGTTTCTCTGTCTTTCGCTCTGTGTCTATGTCTGTCTGTCTATCTTTCTGTCTCTGTTTCTCTGTCTTTCTGTGTCTGTCTATCTGTCTCTCTGTCTTTCTGTGTCTGTCTCTCTGTCTCTGTCTGTCTCTGTCTCTCTCTGTCTCTCTGTCTTTCTCTGTGTCTGTCTGTCTCTGTCTTTCTGTCTTTGTCTGTCTTTCTGTCTCTGTCTCTGTCTTTCTGACTCTCTGTCTTTCTCTGTATGTCTGTCTCTCTCTGTTGTATTTGTCTCTTTATCTGTCGCTGTCTGTCACTGTCTCTCTGTCGCTGTCTGTCTCTGTCTCTCTGTCTCTCTTTGTCTCTTTCTGTCTCTGTCTGTCTGTCTGTGTCTGTGTCTCTGTCTGTCTCTCTGTCTCTCTGTCTCTCTCTCTCTGTCTCTCTCTGTCTCTCTCTGTCTCTCTCTCTCTCTCTCTCTCTCTCTCTCTCTCTCCTCCCCTCCCCTCCCCTCCTCCCTTCTCTCTCTCCAGTGAGAGTCCAGGCTGAGAGTGCTTAGACAGACTTTTTTTTTCCAAGAGTGCTGCCCCTAACTCTGTCTGTCTCTGTCTCTCTGTCTCTCTTTGTCTCTGTCTCTGTCTGTCTGTCTGTGTGTCTCTGTCTGTCTCTCTGTCTCTCTGTCTCTCTCTCTGTCTCTGTCTCTGTCTCTCTCTGTCTCTCTCTCTCCTCCCCTCCCCTCCCCTCCCCTCCTCCCTTCTCTCTCTCCAGTGAGAGTCCAGGCTGAGAGTGCTTAGACAGACTTTTTTTTTCCAAGAGGGCTGCCCCTAACTCTGTCTGTCTCTGTCTCTCTGTCTCTCTTTGTCTCTTTCTGTCTCTGTCTGTCTGTCTGGTCTGTCTGTGTCTCTGTCTGGTCCTCCCTCTCTCTCTGTCTCCTCTCTCTCTCTCTCTCTCTCTCCTCTCTCTCTCTCTCTTCTCTCTCTCTATCTCTCTCTCTCTCTCCTCCTCTCCCTCTCTCCCTCCCCTCCCCTCCCCTCCCCTCCTCCCTTCTCTCTCTCCAGTGAGAGTCCAGGCTGAGAGTGCTTAGACAGACTTTTTTTTTCCAAGAGGGCACCCTAGGGGCAGCCTAGACAGTGGTTGGAGAAGATCGACTGAGGCAGGAACCGAGCTGCAGAAGGAACAGTTAAGAGGCTGCTGAAGGAGGCCATGCAGAAGTATGAGTCATGTCTTCCTCCCAGCCTTTTGGTTCTTTTTCTGGCATGTGAGGTCAGCAGTACCTTGTCTTACCTGACTCATAGAGCTGGGAGGAAAATAGACTAATAGAAAATAGTCCCGAGAACAGAGTTAGCAAACTTTCCTGTAAAAGGTGAAATGGTGAATATTTTTTTATTTTGCAGGCCTCAAGGTCTTTCTCATACCTATCAGCTTTGTCACCCAAACACAAAACAGCAACTGTAGAGATACACACAAGTACATTTATATTAAAATAAAACTCTAGAAATGAAAATTTTTAAATGTATATAGTGTTTGTGTACGTTGTAGTTTCATCTCTTTTCTGTGATAAAAGACTCTAGCCAAAGCAAGTTGAAGCAGGGGGTGGAGAGAGGTGTTTCAACTTACAGGTCACTGTCTGTCATGTTGGAAAAGCCAAAGCAGGAACCTGCAGCAAAAACCATGGGGCTTGCTAGCAGGCTCACAGGATCATGCTGAGCCACCATTCTGACAGAGCCCTGGACCACCTGCCTAAAGATGGTGCTGCCCACAGTGGGCTGGGACCCCCCTACATCTGTCAGTCAAGACAACCCCCACAGACATGCCCATAGGCTGTTCTGATCTGAACAAGCCCACTGTTTAGACTCCCTTCTCAGATGACTCGAGGCTATGCCAAGTTGGCATTTAGAGCTAACACCATAGCACAAAATATAAGTCACATTTTTTTCTCAACCACTGAAAAAAAAAAATCTAAGAACCATTCTTACTTTATACTCATACAGGAAATAACACAGACACCAGGCTTGGCTCACAAACTGACCACTGACTTAGAAAGTGCTTTGAAAAGGACAAAACTTCACAGGCCTTTCAGAAAGGAGTGCTGTGACCACTGTGCATGGGCGGTTAGCCTTTATAGTTGTCCATTCACTGTTGGTCAAGTTTGCCTCTTGCATCATTTTTGGAATGATGTATTTTTTGTTTATCACTTGGTCTGGGACACTCCATCATTTTCATTGTTTTGCATAAGGATCTTGTGCAGTTTTGCTGATAAATGACTGGGGAATGTTATAGTCTGTGATTGAGGGGGTACCAGTTGCTGGGATTTTGTGTCATTTTCTTTAGACACTTGGTGGAACAAGGACATTAAAGCTAGGCAAACCAGGCTCTGGATGCAGTCTCTGCTCCTTACTACTTTTGTGACCTTGAACAAGTTGTTAAAAATTCTAAGTCAACATTACTTCATTGATTTATTCATTTATACAACAAACACTCACTGAGGGCCTGCTATGCGCAAAGTGCGATAGAAGGCCACAGAAACACATCAGTCAGTGACACACAGCATCTGCCTTCAATGAGAAGCGGATATTAGGATGTTATGGGAAGACGGAGGAGGCACACCTGCTCCAGATGCCGGACCCTTGAGGGAAGTTCCAAACTGACTTTTGTAAGGTTAGCAGTTGTCTACAAAGGAAAGAGGCAGGAAGGAATACATGTCACACATGTCACTGGCCCAGACATAGTCTATAGATAAGACAGCAAGGATGTTCATAATGGCAACGGACTCACATGCTGGCTGCAGAACAGAGAATGAGGTGGGAAGGAATGACCTTGACAAGGAAAGCTGTGAACTCAATATTGATGGTCTGTGACCATCGCGGGGTTTGAGATTCACCTGTGAAGGCAGTGAGGGTGGGGGTGTGTTTCACTCACACGGTAGAGACTCAGTGGGAGGAGGAGGGGTAAGAACAGAAGCAGCGAGGCCACGGAGGCTCCTGAAATGGCCCGAATGCAACATGAGAGTGGCTGGAGAGAGTGGGGATGAACCTGGAGTGATGAGGGCATCTGGAAGAGCTTCTCTGGAGCAGAACCAATAAGAGCTGGTGACCAGTTATGAGTGAGAAGTCGGATAAAAGAAGGGTAGAAGGTAGGCACCCTTACTAATAGGGGTGAGGGGTTGTGACCCAGGTTTCTACAAAGAGAAGCACATGGGTGCTGGCACCATTTACAAAGAAAAGACAGATGTGGAGGGAGATGCAGTTTGACTGGGAATGTGGCAGACTCGTTTGTAATACCACCGACCTTTCTGGTTGTCCTGTTTCTTAGGAACATTGCATATGAGGTGCTTGGCAGAGCACCTGGCGTGTCATGGGTGCTTGATAAATGGTGACTCTTACTCTTTTTTTTTTTTTTTTTTCATTTAAAAAAATCTATTTCAGGCCTCTGTTTTGGTAAATCATGATGTTCTTTGGTTGTTTAGTGCGAGCTCTTTAGAGCCACAAGAATTACAGCCTTGCTCATTGTACACCACGTTTTCATGTGTGTTTCTTTCTTTCCTTCTCTTCTGCATGCTGCCTGGGGATTGGCTTCCTTGTGGTCAGCACCAATGGGCAGCGCCCAGGTGACCCCGGGGACTCCACTCTGCCTCCTCACCACAGGTGATCACCAGAACCCTGGGAAGGAGGGAGGGAAATGACAGTTGCCCCGTGCTCTGTGGGTCCTCCAGGCCAGGTGCACCAGAGATGGTCTGACAGTTCCTTCACCACACCTTCCCACCTACTACCTGCCCGTCCATCTAAGCACCATTAACTCCACCTACCTATTCATACACCCCTCCAGTCATCCATTCAGCCATTTTAGCAGTGTTTAATAAGCACCTACTATGTACCAGGCACTGTTCTAAGTACCAAGGAATACATAACAAGCGAAGGAGAAAAGTTCTGATGCCTTATAGCTTATTGATCAAAATACTATGGAAATAAATGTGTAGTCCTCAGAAATGTTAAGGGGAGGTGCGTGTAATATTTAAAACACACACACGTGCACACATACACACCTGCATACAGACACGTACACACATGTACAATATACCCCTGTGGGCACACACACCTGCCTATTTACACACACCTGCACACAAACACATGCACACTCACACACACATGTCCACACACATTGCATGCCCACACCTATTGTACATGCACATGCATACACACACACACACACACACACACACACACACACACACACACACACACACACACACACACACACACACACCACAGACACTCCTGGAACTAAAGGAGTGGTTCTCAGGAGAAGTGGCAACTGAGTTATGGTCTGAGTGTGAGATAGACCTGGTCTTACAGATCTGTTCCTAGTGGATTAGTAGGTTTGACTATAACCTCAGGTCTACCCTTGACCCTGATACATTTTTTAATGTATCTAGCCCTGTATTTCCCTTAAGAATGAATAATAGTACTTGCTTCTTAGGGGACACTAATGGATGCTGCATGTTCAGATTCCTCTGAAATTGCATTATAAAGCTAAACATGCTAATAAATATCAAAGATGTTGGAATAGAAGTGCCCAACCTAGTGTAAGTATTTGCTTGGTATAAATGAGAGCCTTTCCCCGCAACCACAGCATAGGTAGAGGTCATTTCACATGACGCTGTTATTCAAAAGCTGCAGAGCCCATTCAAAACAAGGAGAAGAAAGATGACCTGAAACCACGCCTCTTTTTCCTCAGGACCCCCTTTCTGACCAATGAAAAGCTTCTTGAGAGACTTCACATGTTTTCCCACCATCTTTCTCAATGGAGTTTTTGCCTGTTCAAATCACTGAATGGCCAGTTTATAGTGATGAAGAGAAGATGTAGCAGGCAGGGATGCTGTAAGCCCTATTTGCTCTACCCCCTTCCCCAACTCAGATGCATCATGCTGACCCTGTGATGGGGATTCATGAGCTGATTATTCATTGAAAGACATGCTTAGACAAAAAGGTCAAATAGATAGGAAGGCACGACGTACGGCATGTAGCCTGTGTTAGTCAGAGCCCTTGGCGAGGCGGTGTCTATAAAATGTGAGTTGTCCCATGGGTTGGTCCCATGTCTTAATCACCATGGGTTGTCGTGAGTGTGGCACAGACTTCTAGCAAAATTGATTCCTTCCCCAAATTAGGAGATGTCTTTGAGCCATTTATAGCCATCATCTACAGTACCTGGGAAGTAAATAGACCAATCAAATAAAAGGGATTTGCCAGACCTCAGCAGCACCCACTGTGGGCCTCTTTGGGCCCTGTTTTTATATTGTTGTAAAGCACCACACTTCAGCATATCCCCGGCAACATCACGAGCATCTCATCTTGGCCACCCCTTGACTCTAGAAACATTACTTACTGGGTGGGTTTATTTTACCCAGGGAACCAAATACCATGTTCACTTTGTGCTGTCATGTTAAAGACTGTGTTTAACAAGTTCGCTGAGTGCCCTGCACACTGACAGCACACAGGTCTTCAGAAAATGCCAGTTGTCACCCTTCCCTAACACAGGCCCGCCAGACACACCCTTCCTTGAGAGGCGCAAGTCACAGATAGACACAGGGGAGCATGCAGAAAGACAATGAGAGGAAAGCGATTCTCACCGGTGTCCCCACACCGGATTTATGGAGAAGCGGTGCCTCGCTGGTGTGTGTGTGTGTGTGTGAGCAATTCCACTTATGCTGGCCGTTGTTCTCTGGGCTCTATTCAAGTCAAGCAGGGAGATTATGTTTTCTTTAAACAGAGCCAACCCCATATCGGGCACATTTGTTCTGACTCTCGCCTTCCGAGGCACCTGAATGTTCCTTCTCTGACAGGACTATTTTACTGCGCTCCATTCATTTACACCCGGTTCCCAGCTTTGTTAGATAGGTGAGGTGCCTGTGAGTTTCTTTCTCGGAGCAGGCTGTCCCTTCCCTGGTGGCAATAACAGCGGATATAAATAATAGCTGCCTGGGTCTGAGTGATTGGGGCGTATTGAACCCATAAGTTCAGGTGGCTGTCTCCACAGCAGCTCCGGCATGGAGATCCGCACAGCTATGTGACGTAGCATGGCTGGCCAAGCCTCGGCAATGGGTGGGGGCTGATTTCAGCTCTCAACTCAGCCATGCTCTGGTCTGATGGTGAGGGTGAGTCACTCTTTGTCGAACTTCATCTCCTCGTGTGGAGAGGGGAGAGTGATCATTACCCAGGGCCAGGGTGAATAAGAGGATCTACCTTGATCATCGCCTCCACGTCGCTGCCCAGCTAGTCCTCCAGGTGTCCCCGAACCACTAGCCGTCCCTCTGAGGAATCCCTGCTCTATCCAAAGGCTGCCAGCTTGGGCACGGTTGACATCTTGGAATGGATCGTTTTCTGTGGACGAGGTCCAACCTGTGCACTGTGCACTCTGCAATGTTTAGAGAATTTCCTATTGTCTACCCACTGGATGCCATTAGGATGTCAACCCCAAATGTCACAACCCAATATATACAGACATTCTTAGATGTCCCCTAAGGAACAAAATGCCCCTCTACAAATAGCTTTTTAAAAGCTCCAGAGCAACACTGTTCAATAGAAATATAATTTTATCGGTGGATATAATTTCCAATTTTTGAAGTGCCATTATGAAAATAAAAGAAACTTGAAATTAATTTTAGTAATATAATTTATTTCATTTAACATGCCCCAAATGCCATTTAATAAGTAATCAATATTTTACAAAACTATTACATGGAAGAGATTTCACATTTTCGTTTTTTTTACTGTCTGACATCTGATTTTTTTTTTTAACATTTAGAGTGTGTCTCAGTTCAGATGTTATGCTTTTAAACAGTTAAAATTAAAGAAATATTAAAAGGATAACAATTATGGGCAGAGGCAAAGGCCTCATGAGTAAAGAGCCTGCCACGCATGCATAAGGACCTGAAGCTGTGTCCTCCGAACAGAGATCAAAACCTGGGTGGAAGAGCACATCCTAAGTTCCCAGAAGCAAAGGCAGATCCCTGAAGCTCAATGGCCAGCTAGACTTGCTGAGCCTAGGAACTTCTGATTCAACAAGAGATCCCGTCTCCAAAGTGGCTGTACTAGTTTGCATCCCCACCAGCAATGAAGGAGTGTTCCTCTCTCTCCACATCCTCGCCAGCATGTGGTGTCACTTGAATTTTTGATCTCAGCCATTCTGATGGGTGTAAGATGGAATCTCAGAGTTGTTTTGATTTGCATTTCCTTGATGACTAAGGAGGTTGAACATTTCTTTAAGTGTTTCTCAGCCATTCGATATTCCTCTGTTGAGAATTCTCTGTTTAGTTCTGAGCTCCATTTCTCGATTGAGTTATTTGGTTTGGTGGTGTTTAATTTCTTGAGTTCTTTATATATTTTGGATATTAGACCTTTGTCAGATGTAGAGCTAGGGAAGATCTTTTCCCAGTCTGTAGGCTGTCACTTTGTTCTGTTGAGAGTGTCTCCTGCCTTACAGAAGCTTCTCAGCCTCATGAGGTCCCACTTATTAATTGTTGAGCTTAAGGCCTCAGCTGTTGGTGTTCTGTTCAGGAAGTTGTCTCCTGTGCCAATGTGTTCAAGGCTTTTCCCCACTTTTTCTTCTAACTGAATAGTGTCTCTGGTTTTATGTTGAGGTCTTTAATCCATTTGGATATGAGTTTTGTGCATGGTGACAAATATGGGTCCAATTGCATTTTTTACACATAGACATCCAGTTAGACCAGCACCATTTGTTGAAGATGCTATCCTTTTTCCATTGAATAAATTTATCTCAGAAAACTGGGAATAAGGCTTCCTCAAGACCTAGTTATTCCACTCCTTGGAATATACCCAGAAGATGTTCCAGCACACAACAAGAACATTTGCTCAACCATGTTCATAGCAGCCATATTCATAACAGCCAGAACATGTAAACAGCCTAAGTGTCCATCAGTAGAAGAATGGATAAAGAAACTGTGGTACATTTACACTATGGAATACTACTCAGCTATTAAAAACAAGGAATTCCCAAAATTTGTGGACAAATGGATTGAACTAGAAATGATCATAATGAGTGAGTTAACCCAGAAGCAGAAAGAGTCAAATGGTATAAATTCACTTATATCTGGACACTAGCCCAAGGGGCATGTCCCATGAAAGTCTTCACTCACCAGGAAAGTGGGACAGAGGGGAGGACATCCTATTGGGATTCTAGGTGAGAGAAGCATGGGAGAGTAGGGAAATAGAAGGATCCAGAGGGTCCTAGAAACCTATAAGAAGAACATTATGATAGGCAGATTTGGGCCCAGGGGTCCTGCTCAAACTATGGCACCAGCCAAAGACAATACAGGCAGTAAACTTCAAACCCCTACCCAGATCTAGCCAATGGACAGGACATTCTCCACAGTTGAGTGGAGAGTGGGGTTTGACTTTCATATGAACTCTGGTGCCCCAAATTGACCACGTCCCCTGGATGGGGAGGCCTGGTGGCACTCAGAGGAAGGATAGCAGGCTACCAAGAAGAGACTTGATACCCTATGAGCATATACAGGGGGAGGAGGTCCCCCTCAGTCACAGTCATAGAGGAGGGGAGTAAGGGGAAAATGAGAGGGAGAGAAGAAATGGAGGATACAAGGGATGGGATAACAATTGAAATGTAATATGAATAAGTTAATAAAATATATTATTTTAAAAAAAGAGGTCCCATCTCAAAAAACTAAAATTCGCCACACTTGAGGAGTACACCTCCAAAGTCATCGTTAAACAAACACATATAAGTACATACTTTCACACACATACACACACTGACACCACCAGGTATGCAGACACACACACACACATACACACACACACAAATTATATGCAACAAGTAAACATTCTTTTAATTGCCTCCAATTAAAAAAATTGTTTTTGTTTTTTCTAGACAGGTTTTCTTTGTATAGCCTTTGCTTTCCTGGACTTCTTTTGTGGACCAGGCTCTCCTTGAACTCACAGAGATCTGTCTGCCTCTGCCTCCCTGAGTGCTGGGATTACAGACATACAGAGCCACACTCTGCTCCATTTTAAATTTTAAAATAATCTAAATAAAATAAAATAAAACAACTCAGTACCTTGATCCCATTTCAAGTGTGGGGTGGTACGCACACATGGCTTAGTGGATACCATTTGGGACAGTGCAGATGTAGAGGTGAAATGTTCCTTTATCTTCTCTTCCCCTGCTTGGGTAGCAAAGGAGCAAATGAAGAGAGTCTAGGCTCTGTAATTATCCACTCCCTGCATCTCCATGTTTGGCAATATGTTTGGTTGCTCAGAGTGCATGTGGGCATGTATCCAATAAATAGAGGCCTGAGAAGTTTCCATAAAGAAAAATGAGGAAAAAGCCTCCCTGGCCACAAATGGACATTTCTCTAGAAGGTCAGCTTGGGCTACAGGGTCCAGCCATGGTGGTACAAACTGAAGGAGCAAGTGTCATCCTAGCCCAGGTTCAGGGCTGACAAGGTGTTGGTTAACCACCACCACCCTTAGCATTCATTTCTTTGTGTGTGTGTGTGTGTGTGTGTGTGTGTGTGTGTGTGTGTGTATCTCCTGCTAAAGCTATTACTATTGTTCCTTAACTGGGGCCTTGCTATGTGACAAGATTCAGGCTCTAATAATACTCCTGGGGGCGGGGGTTACTCAACCACAGTCCTTAGAATGATGTTTCGTGAACATCCTAGGCCCAGGTACATAGTGTTGTGTGCTGGAACAAGTCTATTTCAGCAGAAAGAGAACAATGAGACAAATCAACAGCCTCCCAGAGTCACTGACTGGGCCCTGCAGCCTTGAAAGCCCTAAAGGCATGATAGCTCACCAATGGAGTTCATGGCTCCGTGGCAGCAAACAGATGGTGTGAGGATCGGAGCCAGAAGCAGAATTGGGTGACGCTACAAGCTTAGCACTCACCATGCTGGATGCTGCTTGGCGGGGAGAAGAGGGGCACACTCTGGGGGAACCTCATCCTTGAAGACCAGCCATAGAGAAGTGGCCCTTCTAGGGGGCTGATGGTATCGAGGAAGTTTGACAGTATGATGAAAAGAAAAGAATGGTAAAATGAATAGTGTATGTCTATGCCCCATGCTGCCTGCATGCTATGGGGAAATGTTCAGCGCTTCACCTTATTAGCCCATATCTCTTCCATGTAAGGTGGTGTTTTGATTTGATGGATTAGGCATCTGACGTTTAAGTGACTGAAAACACCACAGACCGTGGAAAGAATGGCACCAGGAGTGAAACCCAGGCCTCTCTAGGCAGTCTCTCGGTTTATTTACCACACCACCTGCCCATAGCCAATCTTAGTGAGCACATACGATGAGCCACGCAGTGGGAGATGCTACAGCAGAGTGGCTTAGAGCTGTGTCACAAAAGCCACAGGATTTCACAGATCTTGCTCCATTTCTTTATCTAAAGAACAGAAATATCAACATTGACTAGCTGTAAGGAGAGCACGGGCGCTAGTCTCCACTGACTTAGACACACACTGCTGTTAGTCAAACCTAAGCCCATCTTATAGATAGAGAAAAGAAGACCCAGAAAGAGCCAGGCAAACAGGCAAGCTATCCGGTGGCCAGGAAGAGCCAGGCAAACAGGCAAGCTATCCGGTGGCCAGGCAAACAGCTTAACATCTCTGCACCAGGTGAAAAATAGGGAGGTAATAGCCATCAAGACCCCAGGCTAGAGGTCTCTGAGGAGCCAAACAGAACACTCATAAATCCTAGCACACAATGAAGCTGAGATAGAGCTGAAATGCTGGACCCAATGGCACAGCAAACTCAGCTGCTGTGACAACCCAAAACAGAGAGCGAAGGAGGCACAGTACTAAGATCTCTTTGACCTCATACCCCTCCATTCAGTCAGGGTCTTTGTTGGTATCACCATAAACCAGACCATGCCTGCAGCTTAAGGGCAGAGACCTCAGGAGCAAGACAGGGACAGTGAGTGCACAGGACCTTCTTTGGCTCTGCTGTTAAGCCACACATGTGACTGCAGAGTGACTCTACATAGCAACAGGGTACTCCAGAGCTCGAAAAACTGAACTTGGCACTGACTTTGCTCATGGTCCATCCAAAATAAGACCAGACACAAGGCTGTTGGCCCATCATTACGGCTGTCATGGTCTGTTACCCACCTCTCAACTCAATCAGTAGGCTTTGTGCTGATAGGGCAAGTCACATTCCATATAGTGTTCTATCAGCCCTGCTTATTCTGCCTTCAGAGTTGCAGTTAGTTGGGAAAGCTCTGCGGCTGAGGTTTTCATGGCACCACTTTCACTCTGGTGATACTTACACCCTTTAAGACAAGAAGAAATGAGGTCACAGCCTTGTGCTCAAACTGCCACCAAGGTCAGACTCAGGAACTCAGTGTTCTCCTTCTCCTTTCATTTTCTCCACATTTGATGTCTAATTGGCCATCACATCCTGCTGGGTCTGCCTCCAGGATTGCTCGTGGGTCTCCTTCCTCCCTCTCCACAGCGCTCGTGCCTGAGGTTGCTGGAGTCCTACCCAAGTTCGTGCTACAGCTTCCCCTAGTTGCTATGGCTGTCTTCGCATTCCTTCTCTTCCAAGGACTCCTCCCCACAAATGCCCGAGTAATCCTTCGAGAAGACCAGGCTGGTTCTGATGAGCACATCTCCTGAGCTGTGGGATAGTCAGCCTGCGTCTGCCTCCTCTGTCTCTCTAACATTCCTCCTTTGCAATCTCTCTTCTATACTGATCACATAAGTACTTCCTTTCTCACCTCCTGCCTTCCTTTGCTGGGATACCCTCCTTCTGTGGTCTGTCGTCCTAACCCTGTTGGTTAGGAAAAGCCTCTTATCTCACACTGAGTCTACAGACAATGGGCAGTTGCCTCTAGCCCCAAGTGAAGGCTCTGCTTGACACACTTGGCATAAACCCATACCATAAGCTTGTCTGGAGCTTCTCAGATTTTGCCAACCTTTTCCCTGTTCCCAGGAAATTTACAGGTGTTTTTTTCCCTTAGCCTTATGTGTGCACAGTCAAATCAAATGGTAAGAGGTTAATACTGCTAGAGCAGGCACCAGGCACAGTGCACTGTGTCTGTCTGTATTCATGTCTGTCTTTCTTCTACCCAGTGATCCTTTAGACATCTTTACCCAACATGTCTTTTTCCGATTTTGTGGGAGACATTGTGAGTCCCTAGGGACTGGTTTTTCAGCCCTCTAGGAACACTGCATGGCCCCTTATGCCACACCGCTCAAATGTGCTCGGCCTGGGTCTTTTGAACCTAATGTCTGCCCTGGCTTTTCATGGGGGGCTGACACAGAAGAAGTCAGGTGTGAGCAGAGTCATGGGAGAGGCTTGGTGTGTCAGTGTGCGCAGCATCAGCCACTCTCCCCACTCTAGGCCCCGCTTCTACTCATCAGTACTCCACTTCGACTGTAGAAGAGCTGTATTCCCACCCATCCTATGGGGAAGTCCAACATGCCCTGACCCGGCGTTTCCACTTTTAGAAGCCACAGTGGCAAAGGTTAGAAAAGAGAAAACACATTCATGGTGCATTTTGCTTGAATTTCAGCAATGGCTGCCCTGCTCCTTGCTGGCTTCTTAGCCTCACTTGGGTTACTAGAGCTAATCTGAATTTCGCCCTGTAGGTTTTCAGCTTCTCCCCCTGATCCTGCTCTCACTCCCTCTAATCCTTGCTGTAGATCTCTCCCTCGCTCTGGTACCTTCTCCCTTTTCAAGGCCCTCTGATGCCTACTAAAACCTGACTGTTTCAGAGGTGTGCTGTAGACCAGCTGGGCAGATCTTTGTCTCCTTTCCTATGCCACGCCCCTCTGAGCCAGGTAATGCAATCAATTATCCCTGATCAATTTGTCTGGAGTTATTTAGACAAAAAATTAGTTTGTTTTTTGATAAGAGCCTTGGGGAGCCTCGGTCCCCCATGCACCCTGCAGTGTCATTCAGGAAGAAAGCCAGGACATGCACTTCCCGAAGGCCTATGTTCTGTTAAGACTATGTCTGAGCAAAAAGCTCTTTTTTTTTCCTTCTTCCAGCATACTCAGTGGTCCATGACCTCAGGCACTGTTTGCCCTTAACTTGGTGAATTTCTAAGATCTGTCTGCATCCCATTACTGGGCCGCTCGTAGCATCATGACTCAACTAAATTGTCTGTCACCTTTTGTCTTCCAAAGGATCAGAGAGAGGTTGAAGTGGCAACCTCCAGTAACTGTGAACATGTATCTGTTTAGAAAGAAAGTCCCCACAAATGTGATTAGTTAAAGCCGATTCAGGAAGTAGACCTTAAGCCAGCATGACAGAAGAGGCAAACAGCACATGAACACACACACACACACACACACACACACACACACACACACACACACACGAGCACAGGCAGAACAGTGTTACAACGGTGACAGGCTGGAATGGGAGCTTAGAAGAGATAAGGATGGGTCTTCTTGGTCTCAGAGAAAGGTGGCCCCAGTGGCATCCTCATTTTACACGTCTAGTGTCTGGAACTATAAGAATCCACATCTGTTGTTTTAAGTCACCCACACTGCGGCCATTATTAGCATGGCGTGGATGCTCATATGCTTGCCAACACAGTGGACTTTAGCTTGAGGCAGTACTCTGTGGCTGAACCACAAATGATGTGCCTTCATAGTGGAGAGACCTCCAAGACACCACAGCATCGATATCCCAGAAGGTCTCTGTGACCTACCCATCTATCCTCTGGTGTACCTTCATTAATTATATTATGCATTTGTCCTAAACTAGTCTCCACTCGATGGCTCTGACCCTTGCCTTTCTGGTGTAGCCTCTGTCTCCCATGTGTCACTAGTTACAGAATTTTCTATTGGTCCTTCCCTTGCCTCAGCCCTTGCTTTACAGTCAAGGCTCAGGCCACCTGCTCTCTGTGCCCTAAGCTTATAAACTCTACATACCATCCGTGGCTGGCTTTTGTATTCTGTCAGACACTGCTCCTGGAAGGGCTTCCCTTGTTGCACAGTTGCCCTGGGCCTGTGCTCAATTGCACAGCAAGAATTATAACCAGCTCACAGTGGCCATGTGCTCCCTCATGCCAGCTGCCTGGGAAAGTCTAAAGGGACTACTGCTTTGCCGCAAGGCATACTAAGGAGTATGTCTTCCTCCTACATTTGTTCGTCCCACTAAATGTGTAATCCCCAATGCAGGCTGTGGATGCTCCTGAGGGTGACAGCTAGTGGCTTGAACCCCCTAAGCTCCAGGCTCAATGCACATATTTCTGCAAGCAAGAGGCAGTTCTGCTGGTGTAGCACTAGCTCAAAGTCTCCATCCTCATCAGTAGAGAAGGCCTCGTAGGACAACAGGCCAGCAGTGTGGAGAGAGGAGGATGTTAGATGGTGGCAGGGATGCCTGCCATGTGTGTCAGACCACTGACAATATGAGAACATGTATGTAGTCTAGTTTTGCATAATTGGGACTGTGCATGCAGCATTCCTGGACATATTTCTGTGTGAACATCCTGTATGTAAGACCTTTTCAGTGTACAAGTTCCCTTTCCATTAAGAAGCGAACCCTATGATGGCAGCACCTCACAGAACCTGCTATCACTGCTATAATTGCAACATCTGTCAGGTTAGGCCTTGCCTAGGAAATGTCCAAGATGTCCCCTCTGCAGCTGGTTCTAATGAGTATAATCCATTTGAGGTCACTTGACTTCTCTAGTCCCATGGCCCTGATCTAAATTTGTTTCTTAACAGGTCAAAGCATAAGTCTAGACATCATTTGACCCCCTGCCCCCCTCTCCATGGATACAGCCTGCCAAGTCCTAAATCTAAGCCAAAGGCTGATGCCTGGCCCCTGGTTGTTAACCTTGACTGTGCCTTGATCCTTGTGAACCTAAGTTTACAGAGTGCGTCTTCTTTGTGATTTTGGAGACAAGTTTTGCACCCAACTGTAGGTTTGCCTTAAGGTCTTGTTCTGAAAGTAGATCAAATCCTTTCTCTAATTTGCTCCTGGGTCCTGACAATGCACATAGACTAGACCTCTCCTATACACACACACACACACATACACACACACACACACACACATATACACACACACACACACCACACACACCACACACACACACATACACACACACACACACACCCCAGTTGAAGTTGTCAGGAAGTATAAAGGTATTACCAGCCTGGGCTCCACTAGGTGCGTGTCAATCATGCCAATGTATAGAGTCCATTGCATATAACAACTTTTAAGTAAGTCAGGTGCCAAATTTTAATAGATGAGAAACATTTTGTAATAAAAAGCATTTCCCCACCCCTGAAGGGGGTCTCGGTAAGCATCTCATTGCTCCCACTCACAGAGCACTTACCACCAGGTCAGAATCTGACCTACACAGAAAACTCATTATGCAAAGCCAAGTCCGCCCAGAAAAACGGAGGAGTCGGGAGATGCACGGACGAAGCAGAATCAGCACTGGGGAGCGATTTATTTGAGTGGCCGAAGGGCTTTCAAACAATCAATTAAAGTGATTCTCATCTCACAGGGTGCTAACCTCCATTTAAGACTGAAAATGAGGGCACCTCTGTCAGCAATATTTAGCAGATTTAGTTGTATAGGCTATGATGAAGTCACTTCTAACCTCTTAGGACCGCTAGGTAATGTTGAGGGAGTGGAGGATATTAGCAATGTGTAGCTTCTTTACACTCAACTCAGGACTTATTAAATTACTTTCTGCCCCAACAGTAGAGCTATCTGTGAAAAGCCCATGTCCCTGTGGTGTTTCCCAGCTACTTGACATTGACTCCAAGTTAAATCTTGGCTAAATGCAATTACTGTCATATGATGAATTGAGGCAATTTATTTATTACTTGCAAAACATCCTAGGTGATGTTATTTGAAAGAAGAATGGAATAAATCCTTATGTACTCCATGATCAGCCCGATCCACTGAGTGAGGTTCTGTTCTGTGACATGGGGGAGGAAGTCAGCAGTTTAAAAAAAAATTAGACAGCAACCTCAAAGAATGGGTGCTGGAAACAACACAGAAAGTGCCCACCTAAACGTGAACAAAGCATGTCTTTCTGTGGAATTAATACGAGGTGCTCTGGTTGCTAAATATCAAGAAAGGTCTTAGCAAGAAAGCCCGGAGATTAATAATAAAACTAAATTCAAAGTATTAGGGACTCTGAAAATGGTGGTTGATATATAAGGGAAGTGAAAAGAATAAAAGAAGTTGAGTTGAAAAGGTCAAGTTTAAATATCACTTGAGCAAAGCCTGTATAATTTAGCTCATATAACAAGGTTCACATGACATGTTCATCAGTCCCTTCGATATTAGAATAAGGTACGCTGGCTGGAGGGCACAGAATGAGAATCTTCCAGCCAAAGCAGGTATGAAATGGAAGTGCTTGGTATAGCAGGTGGCAGACCCAGCAGGGACAGATATAAATACCTGTGGCAGGTATTTATACAAAGATGGTTTTATCTAGCTGGTTGAAAAAAGAGTCTTGATCTCCCTAACACTAGAGTCCTTCTGTCTTCAGATATCTGAGGAAAACAACAGGTCTTGGACTAAGCAGCCCCTCCCCGCATTCAGTCGAGATGTGGCCGAATAGTTCAGCGGTTAAGTGAGAAGAAATGTGACGTTAGACTTACAGGCTTTGTAAGCTGTGCTGCCCGCTGCTGTTGCCTAATCTTTGAACTTCAGCCTCACCACCTTTGAAATGACTATAATAGCAGAGCCTTCTTCATAGAGTTCCTGTAAGGACTGAAAGGGGTATTACAGGTGGCAGGCTTAAAACATGGTTGTAGGTTACACTCTGCCCTACAGTTCATAGTTAAGTAAATACAGTAACGTTTTACATGTGGTCTTGAATCCTGCTCCTATAGGCTCTTAGGTTGCTATTGTCTGGCAAGCCCCCAGCTTAGCATGTAGCTGTCATACAAACCTGCCACGACTTCTCCATTGTGGACTTTTCTTTGCTGAAATCAAAGTACAGTGAGGCATTCTCTAGATTTTTACATCCTGGTCCCTCTCTAGAGCTGCAAAGAGTAGAGCCTGGGATCATATGCTCATAGACAGCCTATGTTGGCCCTTTGCCCATGTCGCCTATGCCTCTTCTTCCATATCGCCGTGCTCCGCTCAGACATCCAGGTGGTTCCTGCATGCTTCCTCGCCTGGATCACCACTTCTGGTTTTGCCAAGTGGAAGAGAAAAGGGCAGGGAGAAGCTCCCTCAATTAGCATCAGCACCTCCTCTGTCAGTGGCTCTAACTCCCCCAAAGGCCTGGGGCAGTTCTAGCTCTTGCTGGGTAGACTTGCCCTCTGGCCCCTGCTTGCTGCTTCTCCTATCTCAGGTGGGTAGGAGCTCCCAGATAACCCTACTCTTGACTCCCCAGTGTCTTCTGATCCTGGGTGCCAACCCCCTGGGACATTTGCTCCCTTTAAAGGGCTCCAGTTGTTTCCCTTTTTCTGGCTGGCCGCTGATTGATGGGAAGCCTACACAGATTTCTAATTATTGTTCCTTCCCTTCATGAGTAGTGAGTATGAGGGAACCTGATTCAATCATCTAGTCGATGTTTTTCTCCTGTATCAACATCACACTCACTACTGAAAAATATCTGGAATACACATCTTTTTCATTATAAAAAAAAAAAAAAAAAGTCAGCTATAGCATTTGTTTCTCTCCAGGCTTCTCGCTCCCCTCCTGTTCACTACAATTTCTACCCTCAAAGGCTGCCAAAGTAGTTCATGATCACAATTACAAAAACTTTGAATGCTTCGGGATGCAATTTGTAAAGTCTAGAGGCTTGAATCTAATGAAGTAGCCAGATGCTCTCCTACCAACTCGTTTCCTATCTTGGACTTCAATTCCATCTTAAAATAGCCTACCGGTTAGAGAATTCGCTTCCAGCCAAGTCAAGCGCGTATCCAATGCATACCTGACTTCAGCAGAGCCAGGAAGTTACCCAGCTTCCTTATCTGCTCCCTGTTGTCTCCACTTGGCAAAACATCCATAATCAGAGATGCCTGCGATGCTTAAAACCTTCCTTGGCATAGAGGTAGCAGCTCAGAGTTGGGGGTTTCAAAGGTTTTCTCTGCTGGGTGCCAGCTACATGCAAAGCCAAAGTAAAGACAGAGAAACTGTTCAACAAAAGAAGTCATTAAGTAGACAGGGGTAAACTGCCAGCACAGTAAGATTTGCCTGAGATAAGCCACACTGGGGATAATATGCCCTTGGATAGCTGAGAGGCCACTGTGTGTTTTAAAGAGTGTAGCGTTTCGGAACTGCGTCCCCAAGAGCCAGCCTCCTTTCTTTACCCTCAGCAATGATCACCAGCATGGGTTATGCACCCACTGGGATTTACTTGGGGTTTATCAATTGCAATTAGATGCTCTTCATCTGTGACTTCTATTTTTGCTGCATATCCTTACAGGGAAAATTCTCTGAAGTGCAGCTATGAACTTGGGCTGGATGCCAGAGAGGGTGCTTTGAGAGTGAATCATTAATCCCTTGTTGCCAAATGAAGTTACTGCTGCCATTATTAAGTCATCCAGATGTAAGCCTGATAATGGGCCCTGCCTATGTGAGCAGAGTCAAGTGCATCACTACAGGGATGGGAACTCTGCCTGCCTTTACTTGGATGGAGCCAGGTAGCCGACTGCGGGGAGGTGTGGCTCCAGCCTCTGGCTCCCAAAGCTTACAGACACCCTGAAACCAGTACCCAAACTGTAGTACCATCAGAACAGCCACGTGTGCAGTTCCTTAGAGTTTGTCAGCGACTTCACCTCCTTGACGACACCTGATCCTGAGAAAAACCTTTGGAACTTTGCCATTTTCTCTCAATTTTTAAAAACTAAGGATATTAAATCACATGGTGTTTCCTGGGTTTGATCAAGGTCACTCAATTAGTTAGCAATGGCATGTTGATATAAAGTCAAGGATTTCTGCTTGAAGCCCATCACTTTGGGCCACTATCATGAAAGTATAGTCATCATCTCAACATCAGATGAGGCCCCAAGGACATGTCGTCCATGGAAATCTCCTTTCACTGTTGGTGACATGTCTTCTGCCTCAGTGGAAAACCTGAGAGAAGGCAGGACAGGGAGGAAAATAGAAAGTATGGAAGTCCCTGAACTATAAGGATGACAGGGGGTAGTCACCAAGAGTATGGACACCACTGAAGTTAAGGGACACCCAAGTTAAGATGGAGAAGCCATGTCAACTGATAGTGAAAGAGGGTCTGGGCCCAGTGAGCTTGCTGAGTCTAAAATGGTGAAGGCTTTATTGAACATCCAGCATTCAAGGAAGTCGGAACAGGTAGAAAAGTAGGAGCCAGAATTAATTAACTAAGTAAAAAAGAAAAGTAGGAGCCAGTAAACAAGGAAAGGTGACCTCTTCAATGGGACTTGGGAATGATGATGATTTTCATACTGTCACTACTTCATGATGGAGCATGGGTAAGGAATCTTTGGCTAAAATACAGATGAGAGAAACAGTGTTAGATTCCGGCGGATAGTCCTTCCCATTGAAAGGCTCCATCTTATCATTCCCTAGTCCACTCCATCACTTCTAGGCTTTGACATCTTGAATGAAATAGATCAAGTGTGTTCTGCCATCTACAATGTCCTGTTAATGGCCAGAAAGCAAGAACTGGATCTCATCAGAACAGAACCTCTAGACAACAGAAAAGTTCTTCATCTGACTAACATACCTCTGAGGTCAGTGTTCTGTGGATTTTGTCACACACTTGAAGCACACAGGGACTGCTAAAATGGAGCTGCTGTTTCCATAGGCATAGAGTAGAGCCTTTGAGTCTGAAGTTTTAATAAGCTCCCAGGTGATGCTGGTGTTCCTGACTGTTGGGTCACTTTCTCAGTATCAAGTCTCTTGGTTTATCGTCCCCCTAGAGATCTCTCTCATTCAGTTGAATATATAGCTACACAAGATGCATCAGAGAGCTCAGATGAGTACCAAGTAGCATAGACCAGCTCTGCTCTTGCCAACAAAAGTCATGGGAGTCCCTGGGGGAAATTCAGAATGAGATAGCTGCTTAGTAGCACTGTAGAATCGGGGAGGGAGACAAACATAGCCCTTCACCTCATGTAAGGAGCTAGAATTGAGGGTGGGGAGAAACCTTCAAAAAAAAAAAAAAAACTAAGCACTGTACCTTAGCTACTGGGTTTCTGTCTTCAAGAATAGACATCGAGAAAACATAAAGTCGGGTGCGAACTGGGGACTAAAGCTGGGAGGGGATAAGACTCCAAGTCATCACAGCTTGCAGGAAAGAGCAGAGGCTAGTGACTGCTGCTTTGAGAAAACTAATGAAGCCTTTGAGAGTGAGTACTCAGAGCTTAGAGGGCACAGCTGGCTGGGGGACAAGGTCAGTCCCATACGCTCATGTGGGAGACAGCTGAATCAGTAAGCTGAGTTCACAAGACTGTTTTTGATGACCACATCACACAGGGGACCCAAGGAGAGCCTTAAAGCTTATCTAAT
Organism: Acomys russatus; assembly: GCF_903995435.1. Classification (NCBI taxonomy): domain Eukaryota; kingdom Metazoa; phylum Chordata; class Mammalia; order Rodentia; family Muridae; genus Acomys; species Acomys russatus. The sequence continues at coordinate 11,180,493 of NC_067140.1, read as the reverse complement.
TGGATAAATTATCACCTGGTGCCTCATTGCCAATTCTAATTTACTTGGATTATGCTCCTGTTGGGTCCTGTGGAAGCCAAGGGTGGAGAGGATGTAACCAAATCCCTTATCTTCTTTCCAGTCCCAGGCTGAAAGATGGAAGTCATGAGAGTCAGAGACTGTTAGGAACTGGGATTGATTCTAAGCTATACTCTGAGGGAGTGCCAGCCCTATCTCTTTGAGCATCCCTTTTGGGTTTCGGGGGCATTGGGTCATGCAGGCAGCCTTTGATTTTCCAGCCTTAGTAGTGGCACCTGTAAAACAGTGGTCATCTTGCTAGGTGGTCCTGTGAGAAGCCAGCCTTGATGTGCTTCCCCACAACTCTGATGTCAGCTCTCCTTCTGGTCACTGAGCATCTCCAGTGTCAGCGGAAGTATTCACACCAGAAGCGTCACTGGCACTTGCCATGTCCTTATTCCAATTCTTTCTCTTGGGTCACCCATGGATCTTGTCTTAGACTGAATGGTTCTAAGCAAGGCTTTCACTCTTCATGTGACAACCCAGAATCTAGATGCTCCTCTGTTGTCCTCGAGTGTGTACCACTGGCTGGTCGTGGTCACCACTGAAGGTGCTACTATTGAAACCATCTTGTTCTTTGAGGTAAGGTTTCCTAATCCTTTAACTAAGAACTTCACTTACCATGGAGCATGGCACCTGATCCTACCCTAGACACAGGGATTGGCACAGCTGATCATTTCCTGCTTCTGGAAATCTCATATTGTATTAGTTCTAGGACCCTGTGGTCATCCAGGTTTTCTTTCCCTGTGTGGATGCTCATGTTTTGTATATAAGTGTGTCTACCTCTACCTGGACACTGTGGAGCTTTAAATCTTTCTTCCGGTTTCTCCTTTTTCTGTTCTTCCCTTCCTGGGTAATCTCATTAGTTCCCCACTACAAATATCATCTGTGGCTATTTAAGAAACAATCCTTTTGCCTCCAACCTAGACTTTCCCTCCAGGCTCTAGACTTGCACTTTCACCTTTAATTTCAATTTGACTCTAAAGTTTTTCTTCTTGTACAGTTTCTAGAACACACAAACCCCACCATCATCTACCCTGTTGTGCAAACCAAAAATCTCTGTCTACTATTGTTATTGTTTTCTTCTTGATTCCCCCTTGCTCCATCCATTGCCAATTTTCACTATATTTATTTCAGGTAATTATCCCTTTTATTACATCTCCAAATCCCCACAGCTATTCCTTGAGTCTTTGTGACTATCATCTTCTCCTTGGATGCCCACAATAGTCTCCAAGTTCATTTCTCCAAGCCGCTTTGGCTCCACATAGAACCTGAGATGATGTGTTGGAAATATAAATGTGACCACCTCGCTGCCTCATGGACAGCATTTAAATGGCTGCCTGTATTCCTTGGGCTGCAGAACAAAGCTCACAGGCTACAGTGTCCTGTGTAAACTGGCTCCTGCTTCCCTCTCCAGCATCTTTCTTAGCCTTTTCTCCTTCCTTTATACCTTTTAAGTACTACATTTCTGCCATACACCAGGCCCCTTGCCAGTCACACAGCCTGACCCTGGGTGTCGGTTTTACTGCCTCTTTCTTCTTTCCTTGTCAGGCTACAACCTTAGTGTTTACCCTGCTGGCCATTTCCTCCCAGAAGTGACTAACTTCCCTGCCAAGCTCTTTCTAAGAGGCCATGTGCCTCTCTGTCCAAACCCTTAACAAAACTGGGAGTTTGTCATTACTAATCCTTGCTTTCTTGAGTATGTCCTCACAATTACAAATGTCAGGGATCGCAAACTCTCTGAGGACAGAGACTGTGTCTGTTTCACTCACCACAGTGTCTCTAGATGCCAGCCACTAGTGGGTGCTTACAAATACTTACTTAAGAAATGTGGTGTGAGTCCCATTAGACCAAGTGACAACAGGGGTCTTTTATAGGAAGAAAGTCTCAAGGGATCTCTGCCTGGAGCTCCTATCCTCTAGAACAGGACCTTGGAACAGGCACTAAGTGAAGTCTAGCTCCACCAGTGACTCAATGTTCTAGGGCCAACCTTTTCTCCAAATATAAAGACTGTCAGTATTGGAGAGCTTTGTGATTTGAGGAGTTCTCATCTTAGTGGGCTTGATATATCCAATCTCATGAATGGGAGTCCACTTAGGAGCCACTCAGAAATACCCCAACTCTGCAACGTCAGGATGCCCTGGCTAAAGATGCATTGCCTATTCCCACGTGCACCAGCGAGTCACTAGGTTGAATGAATGACAGAGCTTTGTCAAATAACCTTGGGGCTAGGTGAGCTGGGCTTGCCCTTATCGGGAGAGGGAACTAATAAAATATATCACCTTTAAGCACTTCTAAGAGAAGGTGTTTTGACCCCACAGAGATGTTAGTTTGGCCCCAGCACTTGGTCATACAGGAGCTAAAGATGCGTGACTGGATGAATAAATCAATAGTTCTGGCCTGTGCCTGTCTATGTCACTCCACAGTCATCACAGTGACTGTGAGAGTCCTTTGCTAGATGCTAGCATTGCTACAATAAAAAGGACACAGCGTCTACTCTTGAAGGCCTCCCATTCCCACCAAGGACACTCAGCTAGATAAGCCAACTTGCCAAAGTTAACTAAAGTTTGAGGAAAGTGCCTGGAGAGAATATGCACTCTACATTCATAAGCAAAAAAAAAAAAAGAAAAGAAAAAAAGAAAAAAGAAAAACATCAGTGTGCTGGAGGCCTGCTCTTAAACAGCGCTGAGTTTGAGGAGTCAGGTTCGAAATTTTGTGTTGAAGAGTAACCTTTCAACTCAATGCTCAGCTGAGTTCTATGAATACATGACTAACAGCAAAAGAAAACTCAGTTTGGGTCCATGAGGACAAATGTGTGTGGGCAGAGACATTATCCCTTCAGCCAAACACCAAACAACCATAAACATTTAGCGAGCCCCTATTATGAGTCAGGATCTGTGCTAACATGGGAAACCAAGATAAATGAAGCATAATTCTACCCCCGAGGAGCTTGCAGACCAGTGGAAAAGACAGATGTGAAAACAAGCAACTAATAATATCAGTACATTGTGGCAAGAGATATTGTGAGGTGTGGGCAAAGTGTTATAAAATGTTATCAGAACTTAGAGGAAAGAGAAACTCTGCCAGAGGCACGGGAGGCCACAGAAGGTATATTGGCTGATGAAGGATGAACCGGTGCTGATGTTGCAGAAAAGTAGAGATGAGTTTGGGAAAAGGCACTTCCAACTTTAGGCTGCCTCACGAAAATGTGATTCTAATGGGGAAATAAAGACAGCAGGAGAAAATTGCCCTAGGATGCCGGTAACCCATGGACCACTCTCCAGAATGTCTGAAACAGGAAATTGCCTCCCATCCTTAGTAAACACATGAGAAGGTTGGGCTCTGCCTGTCTTTGCTTACTTGCTTTTGCTATGGAGCAAGTAAAACAGTTGTTTTTAGGAGAGATGGGTTGAGGAGCTAGGGGCTTCAGAAGCTGTATTCAAGGTGTCTGACCACTGAGGTCAGAGTTTGGAGTTACCTGGGAGACCTCTCTTCTAACATTAGTACCCATGCTACTTCTGGCAAGTCTTCTGTTTTTGTTTGTTTGTTTGTTTTGTTTTGTTTTTTGTTTTGTTTTGGTTTTTTTTTTCCCCCTTCAAGGTCTGCCTTGTTTGTGAAGACCGGCCAAGTTAGAGCCCTGAACCACCTATATAAGCTTACAGACATAATAAGTGGCCATTTCCTACATTTCTTTACCATAGATTGAATCAACAAGTTAGCATATAATATTATATAATTTAATTGCCAAAATTGAAATTCATCACATTTTCTGAACCCAAGGCAATTCCCTTTGATCTACCATTTTTTTTCCTCTACTATTTGCCAAAAGAATGAAACAAAAAGATCCCTTACAACACAGTGATTTTAATTGTGGTATCTTGACATGAAACTATTATTTTCATTACATAATCTGAAACATAATTGTCTGAACCCAAGAACTAAATGGTGGGCTGAGGCTTGAACTCTTGTAGCAAAGCAGCATAAAGAATAAAATCCTATGCTCCCACATGGTAGGAATGGAACCTGGGAAACTTTTAATTGCTTAGCATGTTAGTTTTATAGTCCCTAAGAGGGCATCATAGTATTCCCAACATCTAGTGGGATTGAGTCGCAAAGGGGAGTAAATAGAGCAATGTATTTGAAGCTCTCAGCACAGTGCCTGGCACATAGTTAGCTTTAATAAATAGACGCTGTTGCCACTGTCACCATGTGAGCTGCTGCAACATCATCCTCCTTCCCTTGTTCTCCCCAGGTGCTTCCACCCAGAACTCTAACACTGTCGAGCCAGAGAAGCAGGTAGACAACACGGTGAAGATGGCAGGTGTAATTGCTGGCCTCCTCATGTTCATCATCATCCTCTTGGGCGTGATGCTGACCATCAAAAGGAGGTGAGTCCTGACACTGCCGAGAAGACCCCAGCACCACCCTGTGGCCAGGCCATTGCTCTGTAAAGTACTTTCCAGTAGAGCTCGTCCAACAGAACACTTGCATTCCTTGTGCCATTGCTTGAGAGCTATGTGCTGCCTCTTTGGCAAGGGGCTTTGAGGAGACCAGCTGTTAACATGGGCGGTGGTCCTTATGGCTCCCTTGTTGTGCCATGGGGTTTGGTTTACAATGAAGTAAATCTTTGCGGAATTAACTACTCTGTATGATTGACGATGCCCTCAAGATGGTTGGAGAACTCCAGGAACACAGATGAACACAGGGAAATAATGCACCACCTTTCTTACCTGCATTTCCCAATATCCACTGGTGGAGAGCAGTACTGCCCCCCCCCATGCTGCCTTCAGCACCTCCAAAGGAGTGAGGCTCCAGAGACCCTCCTACTTGAGACTTCTTCCTACTCCACATCTCTCCAAACTTTCCCATCTAAATGTTACTGCTTATTATCTTTTACCAGGATCTTTTCCACCTTTTCCTGGGCACCCATGGGCAACCAATACAGCTTTTCTTATTTGTGTGTATTTGCTTTCCCAAATCACATCGCTAACGATAGCAAGGGTGGTACCTTCCTTGCAAAGCTTCAACCTCCCCCACTCATCTTCTGCTTAAGATATAGCAACAGGCCTGAAGATAGTCCAAGGGAACTAAAGAGAGGGATGGAAAATGCAAACCATGGGTATGAGCTACCGTTATCATTAGGGATCATTATAGCTTCCTCAAGACTGGGTCCCCTGACCATCTCTGTTTAGCCTTTAGCTGTCACTGGGTTGGCACACTTACTTCTCATACCTCTTCTCAGTTTCACTGCCAGGCTCCAGTCATGGCCTCCATCCTTCCACTTTCCAGCCAAATCTAAGAGGGCGTCATCCATGTTACAGTAACATCTGTCAGAGCCCCGTCTATCCATGATAAAAAAAACAGTAGACTACACCAGTCTCTAATGTAGCACCTGAGACCAGAGCTTGGGTTTAGATACCTATGGAGTCCAGGAGAGCACCGATGAGAAGCACCAGGCAATTTCTATGATCTTCAAGTTGAAAGGCACTTTTGAAGCTTGTTCTCCACCAGATTAAAGAAACAAAATGTCCCCAAAGACAGCTCCAGCTTCTACTCAAGGAGTCACATGAGTACCAATGAAGAAGAAAATAGAAAAGCAAATGTCCTTATTTCCAGCCACAGATGAGTCAGAAACCCTGGCTCTGTCATTGTATATGCAGCCAGTCTTTTCTCAGCCACGTAGCCACCAATCTCTCTCTCTCTCTCTCTCTCTCTCTCTCTCTCTCTCTCTCTCTCTCTCTCTCTCTCTCTCTCTCTCTCTCACACACACACACACACACACACACACACACACACACACACGGTTAGGTTTTGATTCGTCTGGACTTCTTTCTTTCTTTTTATTTAGTTAAATTATTCACATAACAACTCAATTGTTATCCCATAACTTGTATCCTCCCATCCCTCCCTCCCTCCTGCTTTCACCCTATTCCCCTCCCCTAGGTTTATGACTGTGAGGGCCCTCCTCCCCCACTATATGGTCATAGGCTATCAAGTCTCATCTTGGTAGCCTGCTTATCCTTTCTTTGAGTGCCTCTTCACCAAGAGGAGGTGGTCAAGTATGGGGCACCAGAGTTCATGTCAAAGTCAGTCCCCACTCTCCACATAACTGTGGAGAATGTCCTGTCCATTGGCTAGATCAGAGTAGGAGTTCAATGTTTACTACTAGTATTGTCCTTGGTTAGTGCAATGTCAGTCTTATTTCTAACCAGGATATCTTCTTCCTAAGACTTGGCCTTCTATTTATATAGTTTGTCTAATATTAGCATATCTCTTCTAAAGTACCCGCAGAATGGCTTATGAATTAAGATTCTCAACCAGCTATTGATTTTCACATTGAAAAAAACTAGAGTAAAGGGAAAGTACCATGTTATCTTTGGGGATAAAGAGACTTCAGAGAGCTAAACATGGCACTTCATTGTTATCTCATCATCATTGATAAAACATGGCCATACTATTTGTCCTGGTGATTAATCAACCAGCTGCTATTGTTTGAGGTAGAGCATAAACTTTGAGTTCTCTGGGAGCGATAAGCATATTGAACATATGAGATCACTGGCAGGTGCCTTGTCCTTGCAGGTGTATTAGAGTTAGAGGTGAGTCTAGGACTGTCTACATGGAAAAGTGGCCAACTCCGTGGAATTGACTCTCTTTGATAGACATGAAATTTCCTGATTTGTAAGTCAGATGTGTTCTTGCAATTTTGCTCTTTCTAAAGCCTGGCTTAACCTACGTCACCATCAACTGTGAGCTTGTGAAAAAAAAAATTCACTTCCTTCTCAGCAGCTATTTCTGAAATGTGTGATTTTCTGGGAGGGAGGAAAGGAGTGGCTTTCTGTTTCCAGGGTGAGAGCATGTACAAAGTGAGTCTTCCATGTAGTTTTAACCTATTCCCGGTATTTTTATCACCCCTTATGTCTATAAAACTGTCAGACGCAACCAACAGATATCACATGATCCCCATTTCATCCCCCCAAAGCAAACCCCAGACCCTATGGCAGTGCACAGCTTGGGGTTGCTGATCTGCACTTACGTATGGGTATATGGGCATGTTTCTGCTGGGGGCTAAGAATAATTCACAGACAGGAGGGAGAGGGAAATGGATTAACGAAGAGTAGAGGAGACGTAGATGCAGGGGGAAAGAAAGGAAATGAGTAAAGGTAAGGCAGGAAAAGGAAAGAAAGAAATTAAGCATGGATCGGCTTCTTTCTACTACCCCAAAGTGTTTTCCCATGACTAGCGATGCCTCAAGGATAGTGAAGGCCATTGTGAATTCATTTCATTCTGTGGAATTCTTCTAACTGCAGCCCTGTGTATCAATTTGGGGACATAAAGTCAATTTAGTCCACTACTACCCTGCTGCTAGCCAAAACGCTGCCCATAGCAGCTTGCAAGGGGGAGGGACAGAAACACTGGGATAATAAGCACATTACAGCTCCGGAAGCCTGTGTGAGGGCCCTACCACAGTCCCACTATCACCCACACACCCACAGTTCCTCAACCCAGGGGTTCTCAGAGGCGAGATATGTGCTATATGCCTCTCACTGGCTTGCCCTTGTCACAGCCATCCCCCTGTCCTCCTCAGTCACAGACATGGTGACTCTGTCTTCTCTGCTCCCTATCCCTCTAAGTCTTTTTTTTAAAAATATTTTATTAAATTGATTTATTCATTATTTTACATCCCAATCACAGCCCCCTCCCTCCTTTCCTCCTGGTCCCATCCTCTTTCCCCTTTCCCCCTCCTCTTCTCAGAAAAGGTGAGACCTCCCTTAAAAACCTACCCTAGCACATCGAGCTGTGTCAGGACTAAGCGCATCTTCTTCCATTGTGAAGCCAGATAAGGCAGCACAGCTAAGGGAAAGTGATTCAAAAGCAGGCAACAGGGTCCGTATAAGAACCAACCCCTGCTCCGCTTGCTAGGGGACCCACATGAAAACCAAGCTGCCCATCAGTTACATATGTGTCGTGGCCCTAGGTCCAGTCCATGCATGCCCTTTGGTTGGTGTTTCAGGCTCTATAAGCCCACTTGGGCCTAGGTTAGTTGACTCTGTTGGTCTTCTTGAGTTCATGTCCTCTCCAGGACCTTTTATCCTCCCCTCCACCCCCGCACTTCCACAAGACTCCCTGAGCTCAGCCTAATGTTTGTCTGTGGGTCTCAGCATCTGTTTTGATCCAGTGCTGGGTGGAGGCTCTCAGAGGACGGTTATGTTAGACTCCTGTCTGCAAACATAGGATCATTCACGGCTACAGCCACAGATGTTTCCATAAACACAGATGTCCCCAGATTCTCCCTCTCAGGGGTTCACCGCCATTGATAGTAAAGCTCTCTTGTCACTTTCCGATCTGTCTTCTTGCTGGCAGGTTCCTTTTGGAAGATAACTAGAAAGCAACCAGAAAATGTACTTGAAGTGAAGAGGATAAAAAGAAGGACTCAATGAAGAAATTAATTTATATTTGGATGACTTAAGAAAGAAGCGAGGAAAGGAAATGAGAAGGAAAAAAAATCAGTAAAACCTGAAAATGATCTTTCCTTAGACTCGTTTTATCCTGGAGAGGGGGTTCTTTAGAGGTAAAAGACAAACAGTGTTGTCAATGGGAGGTTTAAATAAGATTCTTTTATGGTTTCCAAAGAGCTGAACTTAAAGTTTAGAATTATTTTTGAATCACTCTTGACTGATGTTCTTTGATTTTGGAGGATTATAACAATATAATAATAAGCATACATAATGTGGGCATTATGAAAAGGGGACCCTGAGCTCTTCCCCGACACACTTGATTTCCAATGTGGTTTTAGCCATGTTCACGGCAAAATATCCATCCATGGTCTACCATTAGTGAATTATTCTGTCTTTTGCTTCTGGATCTACCAGTTGTTTTTTTTTTTTTTTTTTTTTTTTCTTTTTTTTTATTAATTTATTCTTGTTACATCTCAATGTTTATCCCATCCCTTGTATCCTCCCATTCCTCCCCCGCCCCATTTTCCCATTATTCCCCTCCCCTATGACTGTTGGATCTACCAGTTGTATCTAGACTTCAGACTGTTCCAGAATGGATCCTCTAAGACACATGCCATGCCATTACATTGCGACACATGGATATGTGAAAGGCCCTCTTTGCAGTCCAGAATTCATGTTACCCTTTACTGTCTTACTTCAGAGTCCCTAGACAATATCCTCCAAAGAGTAGACAAGCAAGAGGTTGTGAGGCTGCCTAGGTTGTTGCTTACTTATAATACCATAGAACACTGGATACTCTCAATGCAAATTACAGCAGAAAACCCAACTGCCTTAATGAGTACTGCTTGACGGTTGAAGCTGTCATTAGCCAATTGCATATAGAACCTCTACAAATGAGTGTTGGTTGGGGTGTAATATTCCATGCATATGTCCACAGGTTTCATGTAGTCCCGTGTCAAGCTTCTTTGGGATTCACTTCTTGGAGCCTGAGCATGGATGGGGTCTGTTGTAGCTTCCTTTCTGTTGCTATGATACAAACTGTCTAAATAAAGCAACTTTGTGGGGGAAGGCTTATATCAGTCTACACGTTACATTCTATCCTTGAGGGCAGTCACAGCAGGAACTCAAGCAGAATCTTTGGTTCTTTGTTTTTGAGACATGGTTTCTCTGTGTAACAGAGTGCTGTCCTGGACTTGCTTTATAGACCAGGCTGGCCTCAGACTCACAGAGACCCTCCTGCCTCTGCCTCCCGAGTCCTGGGATTAAAGGTGTAAGCCACCATGCCTGGCTTTTTAGCAGATTCTTGAAGGCATGCTTGCTTACAACAAAAACACAAAATGAGGCATAGTGGCACACACCTTTAATCCCAGAACTCTGGGTAGCAGAGGTAGGTGGAATGCTGTGAGTTCAAGACCAGCCTGGTTTAAAAAGTGAGTACAAGACAGCTGGGACTTATGGGGGACTATTCAGACTTTGTTTCATATACCTACATAAAGAATTAGAATGTTTAATACCAACAGGAACACTCATCTCTCACTGTACCAAATTTATTCCAAAACAATGTCCATTGTGCTAACAGCATTGCTGCAAATGGCATTCACACACTGACCTCATTTCTTCATGTTCTGCTTAAACTGCTGAGTGTTTGGATTGCATTCCCACCCTTCTAATGATCACAGTTACATAGGTCTCTTGATGCTTTTGTTCTGTTGTTGATTTGTTTTTATAAATGGTAAGTGCAATTCAAAGGGGTTGTATGAGTTGGCCAAAGTGCTGGGATAAGCTTAGAAATAAATCCAAACTGTGATTCTGGAACCTAGGATGCAAATTTTCACCAATCCCAAAAGACCAGTAGATTGCAAGCAAAGCATAGCGCAGGAAACGGGCTCAGGCTCACAGGCCACTTTCCATCTCTTAATTTTACTCTGCTCTGGTTTTGGACATATGTTTCCCCAGATGAAATATTCTGACATATTTCTTTGCCTACAAGATTGTTATCACTGTCAAACTTTGACCCCCGAGTTCTTTCAAATATGACTACCTAGTATGACGGCCTAGCAATGTCTCCCCACATTCCAATCCCAGCAGGATGGCCCATTGTATTCATCCCTCCTGCTGCCTGCACAAGTCTTCCTTTGTGTGTTTGTCACATAACCTAGTGGTGATCTGTTTGCTGGACTGAAGAAGGAAGTGACCCATGAGGGTAAGGGACTTCTGCTCCAGGCCTCTCTCACTAGAATTTTCTTACCCTTGGACATCCATTGAGTATTTCAGAGTCAAAGTAGAAGTCACTGCCTATCTCCCAACCAGCTCCCAGTCTCATATCTCCACTTTATTGAAAGGCACTGCTTTCTATCCTATTTATCAAGCACATGGGGTTTTTATCGCTATCAACTCCTTTAAGCCAGCATCTTTGTGTTTTGATGGTTATATATTATCATTGTCCTTGTCTCTTCCCGGGGTAGACCTCTCGTGTGAGGGTCTCCTCTCTGGCTTCTCTCTGATTGCTTCAGTCCATCCCTCCACAGTCCCCAGGATAATGCTGCAAATTTCAAATCAATCTCCCTAGCCTTTGTCTAAAGCACCAGTGGTTCTTCGTGGGTTGGGGCTGAGGGAAATGCTCAAGTTCAACTCCTCTGGAAAACTGTCTCATGTGCTTCTCTACCCCTGCTCACTGTGGTCTTTCAGGCCCCCTAGTATCACGCTGATTCCTAGAGCTGTATTTGTGAAATTGCTTGTGTTGATGCTTGTGTTCCTCATAGGACCAACTTTTTACCTCTATAACAATCAAATTCCGAACAATCACCTTCTCCAGTAGAGCCTTCCTAGCCTCCAATCTAGGCATAATCTCACCCCAATTTGGATGTCCACTGTGAAGGTCCACCTCACATTATGAATCCTCTTTGTCATAATGTACACCCACTCCATCTCTTTCCCAGATTACCAGCTGTGTTTCCTGATCCCCACTTATCTCAAACATGCCTTGCAGATACTGGGAATTTCCTACCAAAAAAAAAAAAAAAAAAAAAAAGAACCTGAGTGGATTATCCCAGTAAAATTAAAACAGCTGAGGGGCAGTATTGTCTCTGAATGATTAGATGATCATTCAGGATATAGATGTAAATATAAGTATCCAGCATCAATGATGTACCAGGTCCTAATACCGATGAGAAGCCTGGAAGGTACTTTTTTTAGCTATCCGTGGTCTGTGCCGTCAGAGACCACATTATTTGGAAAGAAAAACTAAATACGAACAAAAGAGTGAGAACAGCAGAAAACCTAAGTTCCACAGGACCAGCTAAAAGAGACAGGGCACATTACTGGGTTATAGTATACCTGTGCACATACATGTATATATGTGTATATGAGTGTGTGTGCGTATGCATGTGCATATGATGTATGTCGGACAACTGAAACACAAAGAGTATTAGAAAACTACCCAAAATCGCATGACAGTACAGTGCTGTGTCTCAAACTTAGGCAATCTCATGTTCATACTCTTAAATAATACTGTCTAACCTGGATGAAGTTGGGATAGTAAATTGTGTGGCGTGATTTTGAAAGGGTCACTGAAATGCAAAAAAAAAAAAAAAAAAAAAAAAAAAATGAAATGTGTCATCTTGTACCCGCCCATCTTATCATGTGTGCAGAGAAGGAACCCATCCCGCCTCCCCTTTCCATTTGTACCATACCAAATCAGGAAGCTTGGAGGTCATCCATTTCCATTGCTCACCCTTAGTCACCTGTTGATTTGTATCTTGGTCACTCTTCATGTTTACCTCTTATTTCCATTCCGTGATCACTGTGAAGCAGTTCCCTCGTGCCTCGTGTTCTGTCTTCAGTGGCCACTGCCCCTCTCCCGTCCACTGTTCTCTTTACTAATCCTCGGAGAGTTCATCTAGGACAAGCATCTGCCCACATGGCTTCGTGGGTTTGTCTTGTGGCCTTAAGGATGGAGACAAAGTTTTTGTTTGCTTGTTTGTTTGTTTGTTTGTTTGTTTCAAGACTGAGACAGGGTTTCTCTGTGTAGACTTGGCTGTCCTGGACTCACTTTATAGACCAGGCTTGGCCCAGCTCAGAGATCCACCTGCCTCTGCCTCCCGAGTGCTGGGATTACAGGCCTGTGCCACCACTCCCAGCTCACAGTTTCTTTTTAGTATAAAACATTTGAATTTTACTAGCCACCCACTTAGTCCACAGAACAGTTCCATACACCTGAAAATGCCCATCCACAAGCCTGGCTTCTCCATGACTTTACAATTCAAGTATGGCACGTTACCATCTCCTTATCGGTCTTCTCTCCCTACCTCCAGCTGTGTGATCCCACATCCCCCTGTGCTGTCATATCAGACTCTAACTCTGGAAGAAAATATAACACAATGGTTGGTACCATGGGCTCCGGAAGTAAAACCGCTATATTCTAATCCCTGCCATGCCATTCACCAACTATATAAATCTAGGAGAGTTACTTCTTTGAACCTCACTTTTATGTTCTGTAAAATAAGTATAATAATGTCTTATAGGTCTATTGTGAGGGTCAAATTAGCAGTCCACATGATGTACTTAGAACAACATCTGGTACATATGTAATGCCCTACTGTTTAAATAGTTGCTATGCTTTTTACTTTGAATTTTCATATTTTATTCTTTGAGAACTTCACACAATGCATATTGATCGCATTCACCCTCCCCTCCACTGCGCACATCCAACACCTCTTCCCAAACCACTCAACTTTATGTTCCCTTTCGAAACAAACACATCAAGGCAGGCACTGTGGCACATACCTGTAATCCCAGCACTCGGGGAGGCAGAGGCAGGAGGAGCTAGCTCTGTGAGTTCGAGGATAGCTTGGCCTATAATGCAAGTCCAGGACAACCAGGACTCCACAGAGAAACCCTGTCTCAGGGGAAAGAAAACACAGAACCACATCAAGTCTGGTCGATGCCCCTCCTAGACCTTGAATAATGTGTAGCGTTGGATCTGTGGTCTTCCACTGGAGCATGTTAGCGCACCAGGGGCCACACCCTTCAAGAAACCTGGTTTTCCTCCTAGCATCTATCAACTGCCAACAGCTCCTTATCTGGGGCTTGGACACAGTGCCCATCTCCTCTCTCCGCGTTGGGACTATATCTGGGTTGAGTGTTCACGGGTCTGGTGCGTGCTGTGTCATCTGCTGTTTATTCCTGCATGCAGCTGCCCTCTTGTGCTCACTGTTCTGCCCAGTCATTTGCCTCCTCTGGATCTTATGGCCCCTCTGCCACCTCGTCTGCGATGGTCTCACACTCATATCTGGTACATAAGCGATTGCCTTCTATTTAAGTGCTAGCTGCTATTATTGCGTCCTCTATAATTTTCTTGCCTGGTTTTCATACTGGGCCAGGTGGGCTGGATTAGAATCTCATTTGTCTATTTATAGTACTTGGCAGAGACAGGCATATTAGTAGACTCTCAGGAAAGTTTTTTTAATTAATAATGAAATGTTGTTTGGATAGATAATGAATGTGCTGTTGGATGGGTGAGGGCCTAAGTGAGTGGATTAATAGATGAATAGGTGTGGTTATGCCCTGAGTGGTTGGAGAGAGGGATGAATTGTTAAGTGGGTGGGTGGATGGATGGATGGATGGGTTGATGGATTAGTTTTTGGGCTGGACAGATGAGTAAATGGCCAAATGTATGGTTATATAGACAATTTAGCACTGTTAAAATGATATAGAACAAAGAGAAACTCTACCTGAAGTCAGTCTTGTCAGCCAGCTAAAAAGGCGATTCTGCGGTATATGATTTATTAAGTTTCGGATACGGTCTTTTTTCTTCTTCTTCTTCTTCTTCCTAAGCACAGCTGTCTTTGTGTTCAGGATTTTTGGTTTCAGGCAATCTGTTATCTGCAATATCACTTTATCCTTGTAAATTCAGACCTTCGGTAAATCTTCTTCAAGGTTTAGAGAATACACACATGTAAAGTGTGTTGTGGTCACAGAGTGATAGCTGTGACTTTCCAGCTTGGCTGATAAAAGACTGCCCATAATAGAAGACCACAGATCACTACCATGCTAGGTGTTCCTCTGACAACAGCTCAAAGACAGCACCAGTCTGGGTGACCTCCAAGATAAATCAGAAAAGTTGTTTCGAACAGGCGATCTGTGTTTGAGTGGGAAGAAAGAGACGTGTTGTTAGGAAGTGGAGGCCCTGGAAGAGGGGAACCCTCAAAGTTGAGAACAGAAAAGGCAGAGGATCAGAATACTGTACAGAGCCTGCTGCCCACGAGGAAATGGCTGCCAGTAGGGAAGAGGCCCAGCTCAGGATGGAAGCTCTCCAGAGTCTCCACAGACACACAAAATCTGACCAAGTGAGCAATGGCCTCCTAGGAATCTTGGGTTTCTCAATTAAAAGTAATAGTAACACTGTAAGGAAGATTCAAAGAGCCAAGGCACAGCACATCACCAGGGCTGGCCCGTTCTTGGCACCCTGTTTTCTCATGTCCTCAAGCAGTGGAGGCTGCATGGTGGTTAAGAGCGTGACCCTTAGAAAGGTGATATTTTTCTCTTCGGACAGTTGTAAGGAATATACAAGCTAATCTATGATAAGGGCCTAGAACAGTTTTGGTACCTAGTAAGTGCTGCCTACATACCTTATTTTATTATTATTGATAACTACTTTCACTGTTCCCAAAAGTATACATATAGTCCTGGTGATGAAAGAAAGAAGCATCAAATTCGATATCTATAGAGATCACCTTTCATCTATCCTTAGCATATTTCAAATATAGATTAGCATTCCTGATATTAATTTATATTAACATAACTTCTGAAAATACCATATATTATGTCATATCTTATTGGAATATAATCCAAATAAAGCAATCTAATGTAAATGACCATATAGCCATGGTTACTCTTAGGAATAGGTAGTCACTTCTCCCCATGTTTGAGATGGAGAAATTGGAGCTAGGCTATTTAATTCCTTGCTCCAGACCACGCAGCTGTAAATAGTGGTACTGGCATACTCCAGCTTCTTGTAAATCCACGACCCAAAAGAGATTTGAAGTGTCTGTCATCTATGGCAACAACTTGGTTTAGACAACAACAAGGATTAAGAAGAAACAGGTTGAGGGGAGGAGTCTGCTTGTCTAAAATGTCCCAGTAAACTGAAATTAGAACACCAGCCTCTTGCTTCTTATGTTGCTGGAAATATGTACAACAATTAATCTATTTTTATTGCCGTAACAAAATGCCTGAGATGGGGAAACTTATAAAGAAAACAAACCTATTCCTTGTACTCTGGGTAAACCCTACCGGCGTGCTGCCAGCACCTGCTCAGCTTCTGAGAAGAGCATCCTTGCTGCAGTGTCACATGGTGGGAGGGTACCATCCAGTGAACAGACTGGATGTGTCTTTCTCTTCTTACAAAGCCACCAGTCCCAACCAGCCACCCTACCCAGATGTCCTTCTTTGCCTTCAGCTGCCTTTAGGAGGTCTCTGGTAGCCCCAGCCGATGAATTGGGGGCTCAGGTCGCGCCAGCTCCCTCGGAGACTTTTAAACCATAGCAAGAGAGATTTGTGTCCTGAGCTTTCGGCCTCCAAAGAATAGCATTTCCTGGCACCGCACCAGCCATTGGTGAGGCAGAGGAATGGCCAGCACCAACCTGCACGGCTAGTGAATGGGGATTTGATGACTCACCATGGGTTTGCCCAATTTCCATTTATCACACATCCCGGTTTCCCTGTTTCATTCTCCAGGACCTCTATTCATTTGGTCTAGGAGTCTGAAAATTGACGTGGTGCTGGGGTCACTGCATCTTCTCTATGCTGTGCTTCATTTCCCCCAGCTCAGCCCAGCAAGATAGCATGATCCTTTGTTTTCTTACCGCTCACTTTTCTCTGGGCTTTCAGAGTTATTGGTTTGGACTTTGATAGCCTTGCTTTGGGGAATTTTGCTACCTCTGACTTGAAAAGTGGAAATCCTTAGCTGTGAATATGTGTTAGCACCTCTGTGGGTATAAAGGCTGACTCTTCCTATGACAAGAAAATGGGATAATAATTGCAATTAATCAAATAATTCAAGAGGTAAAGGAACTATTCTTGCTTACTCGGGAGGATATTTGAGAACCCAGATTTTCTAGCAATTTTTCTCAATCCTCGAATGCGCCACTTATTATCACTATAGATAAACCTGATGTGAAATAAAAAGCATCCATATTTATTTTATCACAACATAAGATAAATTACAACAAAGGGAATATAACAGACATACACAAAGGTTTGCAATTTTTCAGAAGCCAAGAGCTAGGGGCACATTAGGAGAAGGCTGAAGGCCTTTTTAAAGCTTCCCTTCAGAAGTTTGAATTCTTAGCCATGTGGAATGTTAGTTACATGATATAAAATAAATGCAAATGAAGGTTCCCTGGCTTTGACAAACAATAGAAGACCAGCAGACCCACTGTCATGATATCTTCCCTGTGGCTGTTCTGAAGAACGCCTGGAATCCTGGGATGCAGTTGGGACGTCATTAGCAGCAGAGGAGACCATAAAGCCAGAGTTTAACTCAAGTTGAGATGTGTTGACAGTGAGCGCTTCTCAGTACAGTGTTTTTTCATGGTGATGTTAAATTTTCTCCTGGTCCTACTATGTAACAAACAACCCCCAAAATCTGATGATGAGGAGAATTACTATTCTTTATTCTTCCTGGGTCTTCACTTTTTGGGTGGGGCATAAGGGGAACGAGATGTTTCTGTTCTGTGATGCTCATGGTCTTAGCTGAGATAATTTGTTTGAATTCTACTTTGGGCTGGAAGGACTGGGAAGTATCCAGTCACTTCTCCCTCTTTGTGTACTCCCAGGGCTTCTCCATGTTGTCTCTCCAGCATGGCAGCCTTGGGGAAGTTGGATTTCTCATATGGAGACTCAGGCATCCAATAGAGAGATCCAGGGGATAAAAAGGAAATACAAAGCTTCTTTTAAAAAAATAAAACCTCGCTTTGAAATACCAGAATAGAATTTCACTACGTTTATCACTCAGGGTCATCCACGACTCATTACTTGGGGTAGGTACTGTACGTGAGCCTGGAAATGTGGAGCTGTCCAGGGTTCTGGGCAGATGTTTCCCTGCTTTTGGTGGGACCTCTTACAGGACAGATTTGGAGGTGATCTTTCCTGGGAAGATGAAAGGTGCTACTAGGTCTGTGCTGTTGCTTGGGTCCTGGGAACACTGGAAGGTGGAAGTTTAGTAGTCTAGTCTAGGATTCCACGGGAAAACTTCCCTAAGACCTTCAAAAGCCCTCAGTTTTAAGGAGGTCTGTCTGCGCTGTCCATAGGAAGAACTTTCAAACATTGCAAACAGCCAGCCTGAGACTTGGCTTCCTCTGCATGAGGCGAGGAGACTCTCTGTCAGAGCCTCTCTCACTTCCTCTGCCATGAATAGTGCTGGTGTTTAAGAAGACACCATCTCCTTGAGCGCAGGGTTACTAAAACGATGTGCATTTCTAAGAATCATGAGTTCACGTAAACCTAATTCTTCTTTGTTTGTCTTTTCTTTTTCCCCCCTTTTGGACATTTCCTTCATCTGACTGCCCATCAATACACAGAAGAAATGCTTATTCCTACTCCTATTACCTGTAAGTACCGAGCCGGTGTTAGCTGCTTCGTGCCCCATAAGGGAGCCTGTAGCATGCATTTCCTTCTGTACCAACCGGTTGATTGTCTGTTGGCTTCTTAGACCCACTTTTGTCTAGTCTTCTGCAGCCCAGAAGGTTGTTTTTTGTTTTGTTTTGTTTTGTTTTGTTTTGTTTTGTTTTCGTTTTCGTTTTTGTATGGATGCCTTTCCGTTGGGAAAATGCACTGTCATTGTTTATGTCTACCCTGTTTCTGTCACCTGATTTCCCTCATACCTGTGAAGGTGTGTGGAGTTAGTTCTCTTTCACGACTGTCCATTTCTAACTAGCAGCGCCTCAGTTCCAGCCGAAGGGGAAGGTAAGGCAGAATCACAGATCTCAGGGACTTCTGGGTCACTTTGTACCTCTTCAGGGAAGAAGTAATCTTGGGGACTCAAGAGATAAAAATGAGTCCATTGGCTCTTTCTCCTGTACCAGGAAGATGACAGGGAGCCCTGACTTTATCCCATCCGAGCCTCCACAATGACAGAAACATCCAAGGTCTTGGCTTTAAGCTGAAATTCCCTGCTTGGCATTTAACATTAGTTCTGTCACTCCGCTGGTAAATTTTATTCACATTAATGCTGGCTGCTGGCTTACCAACTTTTTACACTTACTAAATAAAGGTGATTTTGTTACTAGACCAGAGTTTTTCAAAACATGAGGGTAAAGGTGAGAAACTTTATAGAATAGATCGTTGCTGCAAAATCTGGAAAAGCCCTAAAACACTCCCATATTCCCAGCATGCATTTCCAGATTTAGAAAATGAGGTTCAGAGAGAAATATGAGAACCCATTATATATTTGGCTTGCATAAGAATAGGAGCAAAACCCAGAATGCCTGGCTATTAATAAACAGTGTTGCCTCCAGTCTAGGTCTTCTCTCACCCTTGTCAAACACAGCTTTGTGAGAAAAACCTGCTTCTCAATGGCCTCTGCTGAAACATCCACATGTGAAGATAGAGCCAGAAAGTGGCTCCCCCCATCCACTGTGCTCAGTTAGTGCCAAGCTGTGAGCACAGAAGATGATACCACCACATCGTTCATACAGGGAGATGTTCTCCATCATAGTGAAGGCCCTAGAACATTCACCTCACCTGTTCACTCATGCAGCGAGCATGCACTGAGTGTGTGCACTATGTTCCTGTTAGCGTAGATGGGGGAAATGCATTGAGTGTGTGCCCTATGTTCCTGTTAGAGTAGATGGGGGAAATGCATGGAGTGTGTGCCCTATGTTCCTGTTAGAGTAGATAGAGAAATAACAAGCCTCACCCTTAGGGTGCTCTTGCCTGAGAGATCAGTATGAAACAAATAACAAAAGATGAGTTGAAAATTGTGCATATGCACATAGTGTAGGGACGCTAAGTTGAGTATAAGCTCATTAATGCAGATAGGTGTACCTCCCAGTGATTTGGAAGTAGATTTTCCCAGTGCTGGAGAAATAAACATTCTGATTGATCTGAATAGCATTTGCAAAGATGGCACAATGCAGCTGTCATGGTAGAATAAGAAGGATCTTTTGGAGTCATGCAGTTCTCTGTTCAAGTCTTACCCCAGTTGCTGTACAGTTTAAGAATGTTTCTAGATGCTGAGGATCATTTTTTCTGAATAAGGAAGGGACGTTATACTTGATTCATAAAGTTACCTTGAAGAGAGATTGAGATGTGTTGGTTAACTGTTTCTGCTCCTGAAGTATTAGTTTTCTTCCTACTTCCTTTCAGAGAGATGATGGGTTTATGACAGTAATGATGGCCCCCTGGGAGCTCCTGCTGCTCTTACAAGGGTTCTTACGGAATCGCTATCCCACAGTGGGTGTGGACGTATAATACATGGCGTAAATTCTCTGTATCTTGCTCCATCTGTGGGTTATCCAGTCTACACAGCATGTCTAGGCATGGACTCTACATGCCACGCTGTGCCAGAACCTGTCACACAATCAAAGAAGAGCAGGAAGAAGCACTGGACACAAGTATTCAAATGCTTGTAGTTCGAGTGCAGTTATGAACAAAGGTCTTTGCACTGGTATGAACATGAAGTTCTATGTAATATTTCCTAGAACATGAAACTCCACGAGGCCTAGGTCATGAAACTCATGCTCCTTCTGAGAAGCATATGTGTATGCATGGGATGTGACGTTTCTTCAGTGATGTTTATATCCATCAAACCCAAAGCCTCTGCTGTATATCCTATACAGTATTTCACTGTAGAGAAGTCTCTGCCATATTCTGCTGTCCAGAGATATGCCATAGGTAGTTCAGTTTTCTTTAGAACACCACCTTTTCATACCCAGTCTCCAGAAAATACACACCAGAGATGAGCCACTTGAGTACCAAAAGAGCCGGAACAGATAAAGGACACCTAATCATCCCAAGTTGGAGAAACTACTAGCATGTATCATGTACTTTCCGTGTACATTAGCTTACTAGGTCCTCATCAAAGTGCAGTTTGTAGTCAAGTCATTCTAAGGTCACTCAGCAATGAACGGAATGGAGAGTGGATTGCATTTGCAAGAGAAACATCTGGGGAAGAGAGAGATGGTTGGGAGCAAAGATGATAAATATGACTATAGATATGTTAATCTGAGGAAGCTGGTAGAGTTCCCAAGTAAAAATGCCCAGGCAACCTTGGGAATACAGAAATAGAATGTAAGTAGGAGGGATATATTTGGAACCTTACTCTGAGGATGGCACAGGAGAATATGGGGTGGGACCATTAAAACTAGGGAAAGAATAGAAGTAAACAGAGAATGAAGGGCCAAAGCTCCTGAACTGACCATGCTTAACAATCCACAGGCAGGGGCGCCAGGAGGGGCGTTCAGGATGGCAAAGCAGAGGCAGATGGGAGGGAAGAGGAGATATTGCTACAGGAGGAGAGTTGAAAATCCATAGCAGATGGTGCTGAGGACAGAGAGAGAAGGCGAGGGGACAGCCAGGGCATTCCACTTGTCTGAGTTACGGGGTGAATGGGCATGGAAGAGGCTGAAGAAGCTGGAAAGCTATGGAAGCTATGGAAAAAGGGAGGCCTGGAGACAAGGTGTTTGAACCGAAGATCAGCCTGGAAGTGACCATTGCACTGAAAAGGCATGAAGGTGGAAGAAAAAGAACAGAAAGGAAATGGCTGAGCAAGATGGCTCACTAGGAGAAAGCGAGCCTGAAAACCCAAGATGATGAGTCACCAGAACCCAGAGGGGAAAGAGTGAACCCACTCCTGAAGTTGTCCTCTGAATTCTGTATGCGTGTTATAGTATGCACACATCTGCTCTTACACACACATTAATAAAATAGAAATTAAGAAAATATCAGGAAAGAGTGGAAGACAGACCATGATAGTCTCCATGTTCCCTCATATGAAGCCTTATTCTAAGTGGTAGGTTAGAACCACGTAGATGGAAGCCTTCAGCCCTCGTTCCTCTGGGAACAGACCGGCAACCTCAGCATCAGGAAGAATTTGTGGCAGATGTAGCATCTGGTACCTGAGTAATGTCCTGAATTAGAACCCGCACCATGGCAATGCCCTTTGCTGAATTGTGTTCATAACCACACTTTAGCAATAAATAAGCCAGAAGCCCAGTTGTCCCCTCCATAACAAATAAAAGAAAAAATATAATATTCACCACCTAGAAGTCTAGAACACATTCTCCCTAAAGTCCCCCAGATAATCTATAAAAACATAGCCTCTGGCATGGTTCGCCTAACCAGTCTTTGCAGTGAAACCAATACTAATGCACTCAACAAATAATGGGGTGCCTACTTTGTGCCAGGCTCTTGTCAAGGCATTAGAAATTTAGGAATAAGGACAAAAATAGCAACACATTCATTTATATTGAAATGTTTAGTAGGAGGGAAAGGAAGCAGCATATATCATAGAAAATGGGATGAATAAAAGCTAAGACAAAAATAACTAAAACAAAGACACACAGTAATACACGGAGTGTGAGAAATAGAGGACCTTCTCTATCCTCAAAGCAAAGCATCCTTCAAGTACTCACCCGTATTTAAAAGATAACTTACTCTGTTGGTCTTCTTGTGGACCTCCTATTACTCTACAGGGACTCCATGTGCTCTGCCCAAAGTTTGGCTGTGAGACTCAGCTTCTGCTTCAATCCCCTGCTGGGTGGAGTCTCTCAGAGGACATCTATGGCATGCTCCCATCCTGTTCTCTCTCTTCAACCGTTTCCAGTGTCTATTCTATTTGTCCCTTCTGAATGAGAATTAAGCATCCTCCTTGCAGAGACTGATGCACCAAACAAAGACCATGCACGGAGAGGAGCTAGGCCCCTCACTCAGATGTAGCCAATAGGTAACTCTGTCTCCATAATGGGTCCCCATATTAATGGGAGCAGGGTCTGTCTCTGCCATGGACTCTGTTGCCTGCACTTTGATCATTTCCCTCTGGTGGGTGTGCCTTACAGTGCCACAGAGGAAGAGGATGCAGGCGGTCCTGATGAGGGAGAGAGGGTGGGACCAGGAGGAAACGAGGGAGAGGGTTACGATTGGGATGTAAAGTTAATATGTTTTTTGAAATAAATTTAAATTTAAAAAAAAAATAAAGCTTAATGGCATCCGAACAAGAATATAAACCAATAAACAAACAAATGATAACATACATAAAACCAAGGTCCTTAAGCAATTTCTAGAAGGGACCAGATAGTAAAATTTTTAGCTTTCTCTTTGATGTCTGCGAACAATAATAAACATTGTGTACATGAATGGGTTCAGCTCTGTTCCCATAGAACCCACTGAACACAGGAACCAAAGCACTGAGAAACGGGCCATAGCTTGCCAATCCCTGTCCTAGACTTCTGAGAGCAGGGGAGGAAGAGATCGATCCTCTTTTTGAGGTGCTACTATGTGCAATATACTACCCTTGGTATTGACCATGAAAAGGTGAATTTTGAGCTCATTACCAACTGTCAAAGGGCGGAAATGAAAGGGACTTCCAATTGGTCCCTACTGTGTGTGAGGCTCACCTAATGTTTAGAACAAGCCTCGTCAGGTATCAGCCATCGTGTCAGCTTTATTTAGACGTCAGGACTCAGGTTTGAAGACCTGTTTATAACCCACAGACACAAAGCAAAGCAGTAGGGCCTAAATTTGAATTCAGATCCACATGAACTCCAAACTCTACCTGTTCTCCTTACCAAGCTCCCATTCTTGGGGAGATGGAATGGCTAGGTCAGTGCTTGGGGAGCCTTTGCCCAGGATTCAAGTGCAAGTCCATCTACCTAGAAGGCCCATGAAGATAGTCAACGGAGCACACGAGGTTGTTGTCAGAGCTAGCCAAGGGGTTGGTGTGAGATTGGTCCAAACTGTTTGTGATCAGGAAGGTAACAGTACAGTCAGAACTGTGAATCTGGAGACCCAGGACACAAAAGAATTTAGGATAACACACACACACACACACACACACACACACACACACACAGAGAGAGAGAGAGAGAGAGAGAGAGAGAGAGAGAAAGAGAGAGAGAGAGACAGACAGACAGACGACAGACAGACAGACAGACAGACAGACAGAGAGAAATGATAGGTTTGAATGTCAGACCTAGATCAGAATTCTGACATGCCTTCCCTATCAGTGTTCATCTTAAACAATCATGGGACCACTATGTGCCTCTGTCCTTTTTTTTTTTTTTTTTTTTTTTCCACGATGGTAACGTGACAATGACTTCCCGGCATAATAACAAAGTATATATGTAGTAGCAAAAGATAATCAAAATTAGTGGATATTTTATAAATGGAAGTTCTTATTCCATTCTGGGCTGACGTTAATGCTCTGTGGGGTTCATGTTTGCCTTTCTATATTAAAGCAGTTCTCAGCAACTTTAGCTGCTCACTGTTTGCCTTTGGATAGGATATTAAGAGCTAGCATGTGTCCACAGGTTAATTTACCTCAGAGTATGTGATAGGCACAGTAATTATTCTGAACAGAGGCATTTTAGTCAAGAAAGTCTTTTTTTAAAAAATCACTAAGAATTTAAGCCAAAGCAGTTATCTTGTACCTGTGCTTTGTCACAGAGGTGAGAGACGTTCACCTGGCTGGCCTGTCTCAGGCACTGTGTGGGGCTGCTGGGTTTTTCTTATATATTTCCCATCTCCCCAATTACCATGAGTCCAAGTGCTACGTGTTTTTTTGTTTTGTTTTGTTTTGTTTTTTTGGCAAGGTCTGGATCAAATGCTGCCCCCTCCAGAAAGTCTTCCCTGATTCTCTGAACCTTTATGAGCCCTACCCCCTTCTCTGCACTCCCACTGCACTAACTTTGTATGAAGGGCAGGGGAATATGCATCTTAAGCAAGTCTCTGTTTCAGGAGGGTAACCTCTGTGATCCCTGTACCCCTGGTTACACACAGCGATCCTCTATAACCGTATGTAAATTAAATGGACAAGACAAAAAAATCAAACAACGTAACAGCTGAAGTTAAAATGAAAAGTGGCACTATTTTTTTATTATTATTATTACAACCCTATACTTTGCTTACTTTTTATTTCTAAGGCAGCCTTTTGCTCCTGTGTTTGCATCTCTGTGACCTAGACACATGACTTCATTTATCTGTTGGCTTCCTGATATGTCAAACGTGGTTTTGTAACTGGTAAAGAGTTAATGGAAAACTGTTTGTGAAATACCTAGGTCTTGGTAGGGCCTTACCCAAGATGTAAGAGGCCAGGCTGTCCTCTAATATGCCTATGTCTGTCCACACTCCACCTGTTACAAATCAGGTATCAGTGCCACAGTATATTTAAGGAGGCATTTACAAATGATTATATCGAGAAATACTAAAAAAAAAAAATCATTTTCTGTAATTCATCAGTCCCTTTGAATTAAGACAAAGAAAAAACTAGGGATAGAGGAAAGCCATTCAAGACAATCAATACTAATTACCCAGAGCTGACAGAGAACATGTTGACAAGCAAGCAGCCAGGGCATAATTGCAATCTAAAGCCAAACCACCCTGAAGGAGACTGGTCTCCTCCGAGGCATTAGTTTGTAGGCAAGACAATATCATTACTTTCATTGCTGACTCATAGGCCCTGACCCAGAGAACCGGTCTCTTTAAAAATGCAGCCTGCTCTGGACTTGGGGTGAAGAACGCTGACCATGGAACCCCAGGCCTCACACAAACTAGGCAAAGGTTTTACCATGGAGTACCTCCATTCTTCCTTTTCACTTTTTCTTAATTTTAACTCAGGATCACACAAAGTTGCTAAAGCTGCATTTGGCAACACAGTCATCCTGTTCAACCTCAAGAGTAGAAGGAATTATAATCCTATGATACCAAACCCTCCCTGGCTTGGAATTTGCATAGAGGAAAACATCCTGGATTAGCATTTTGTGTGATGACTTTAAGAGAGCTCTCCTGACACTTCAGCATTCAGATGGGTGTGGTTCTTCGATTGTATTGTGCCTTTGTCCCTAGACAGTGCTCTTCCTAGATACCACAGCCTAGTGTGCCTAGAAAGTTTCTAACATACTTAACAAGGCTCATCCTTCTCATATTGTGGCCTTCTCCAGTTTCCACAGATCATGTCCACAGAGTAGGCTCACATCTTTATGACGCCCATCTCTCATTCACACACCTGTTAACTCACTCATTATCTTCTTAGGTCTTACGGTGCTTGGAACAGCTGCATGCCCATCTCCTACTATACAGTGGCTGTTTGTTATCCATTTTTCATTACCCTACAACTAGCTCAGTATACAGAGCAATCCAAGCATCTTTATGAGTGGGTATCTGTGGTGGAGATCCCTCCATGCTTGCTTTATCTCTATTGAGTTCTATTAATCCAGTCAGCGTAAGTTGGTAAATATCTGTTTTTATTTGTTTTGGCATATGTTAATGGTGGGCTTTTAGGTCACTGTGGTTTTTGTAGTTTAGTATTGAATTCAGGCTAGAAACATTGTATTGAAAGTTGCATGTCACAATTACAAATGCATGAAATTAATGAATGCTGTCACAGTGAGATAGATACAAATGCAATGGGCTAGACCATGTGTACAGATAGATTTGGGGAGGGAGTGCCATTGAAGGATGCTCTTTTGTTTACTCTATTGGATTAGAGTCGAACCATATCAGTCATGAATACCAAACAGAGCCAATCTATAAGTCAGAGTTGTCACTTTAATCAGGGAAATTACAAGTGACTATTTTTCCTTCAAAGATAGGAAAAGATGTTTACTCTGTACTTTTAAGTTTACACCTAAACATAAGCATCCATACCAACCAGGTATTAATGATGCCTTGAAGCTTAGAAACATCTGGCTATGATTCTGAATGTTTCTACTCTACAGATGCATTTGAATGTTACAAAGATAGCAAAGGGAAATGTGTAGGCTGTCTGCTGCTGGAGAGGAGTGACTGAAGTGTGGGCAGAGAGAATGCTCCCATGTGGTAAACTATTCAGATTCCCTTTCTAGAAGGAAAGACTTAGTCACCCAGATTAGAGGCTTGTGGACTGTCCTTTTCAGGACTTTCTGTTTCATGTTGCCTTTCCAACTGTATCCAATAGCCCCGTGGGGTATACAGTAGTCATCACAGGTTTGGCAAAGCCACCTGGCTCCCAAACTCCCCATGGCATTGCCATAAGCCATTACTATGACTGCATCATTCTGTGATTTCTTCCACGCTCTTCTTTCTCTGAGTTTTCCCTCTAATACAGGTGGAGCCTGTCAATCTCCCTAAGTCTCCTCAGAAAGCACAATGTGTGACACTCCCATCGGCTTATCTGTAGTTTGGCCACTAGAGACAAGTGGACTAGAGTGTTTTCTGTGTCTTCTTTCTCTTGGAGCATACTCTCTTCATAGCCTATGAGCACTTTGTGTACAGCCAGTTAGGGTAAGTCCTTTCTGGCTTGTTGATTAGGCATACTCTAAAGAATCTTTCCTTAGACAATCTTCTTCATAGACATTTGCTGTTTGTGCTGGCCTAAAGACCATTGGCTCGTTCCTATACAGCCCTACCTGAGAGAGTTCCAAGTATATCCCATACAAGACCATAGCAATACCCTTTTGTTGACACAACACCATTAAACTGCCAGGGTCCCAAACACTCAGCCATAGTGATGCTTGGCATTGCGTCCAGGACAGAGGCAGATTTACTTCTGAAAATTCTATCCACAGCATGCGTCTTCAAAGTGAGACTTAATCTTGCAGGCAGGACCTTTAGCAAAGATAAAATTGTGGATTCATACACTGGAAATGCCTTTCTCGATATTTCAGCAGAGTGTTTTTAATGGAAGGAAGTGCTTTAGTTAAGCCCTGCAATGCTCCTGCTGATGATAATGATTCCATCTTGTTTGTGTGTAATGCTTTATCTCTTCTGAAGTGCTTTCCCACTTATTACCTACTTGTCTGGTTGGGCTTGGAGGTATTTAGCAAGATATTATGAAATAGATGATGGAGCTGAGCAGAAAAGAGCCCTGGACATTCTGGCTCTGAGGTTTTAGAAAAGTCTTTCTTTTAATTCACTTTACATCCCAATCTTACCCCCCTCCGTCCTCTCCTCCTGGTCCCACACTCCCTCCCTTTTCCCCTATCCCTCCTCCTTTACTCCTCAGAAAAGGGAAGCTTCCATACGAACCCACCTACCACATCAAGTCGCATCAGGACCAAGCACATCTTCTTCCCCCGTGACCTGGTGAGACAACCTCACCAAGGGCAGGGTGATCAAAAAGCAGGCAACAGAGTCCATGTCAGAGACAGACCCCATTCCTTACTGGGGGACACAAATGAAGACCGGGCTGCCCATTGACTACATCTATCTAGGGGACTGAGAACCAGTCTATGCATGGTCCTTGGTTGATGCTTCAGTCTCCACAAGCCCCTCTGGGCCCTCATTAGTTGGCTCTATTGGTCTTCTTTTGGAGCTCCTGTCACCTTCGGCTCCTTCTATCCTTCCCCACACTTTCCACAAGACTCCCTCTGCTTTGCCCAACCTTTGGCCATGAGTTAGAGAAGTCTTTTAACTCCATCTTCGGTTCTGTTTCTCATCTATAAAATGGAGGAGTCATAGCACTGACATTTCAGAACAGCTTTGGAGGGTAGGCTTTCATTCAAAAGCACGTGCTAAGGAATTTCTTTCCTTTTTATTTTTTGAGGATTTCATACATGAGTACTATGTGTCTATCTCATTTCTTAACCTTCCCTCTGCCCTCTCCAACTCTTTCCATCTCCCTCTCTCAAATTTAATACTTCTTTGCTGTTATTATTGGTGTGTGTGTGTGTGTGAGAGAGAGAGAGAGAGAGAGAGTATTAATGAATACTGTTGAGTTCATTTAGTGTTACTGGTATATAGAAATGTTTAGGGCTGATCACCTTGTGATTGGACAACTGATCAGGGCTCATCCCCGGAGAAAACTAATTCTCCTTATCTCAGCAACTGTAAATTGCCTGTTGTGCTTCATCTAGGGGTGAAACTTGTCCAGGTTGTCATGGTGACTGGCATTATCATTGTGCAGGTCATGGTAGGCAATGTCATTGAGAATTCATGAGTTCAGCATTGCTGTCACATAGAGAAGACACTATTTACCGAGTAATTTCTTTGTGTGACTTGCAGAGCTAAGTCCTGAATAATTGGTAAAAAGTGCCTTTCTTTTGAGAAGTTTATAGCTTAAAAAGGACATGGGCATGTCAACAAGTAGTTGTAAAATAATGTTCATGGAAGAGGAGATGAAAGATGTAAAAAAAAAAAGGAGGTAGTCATTGATAACTGTTTGCAAACAACTTGTGGGTTGAATGACCCAACAATGTTCTGGGAATATTTTTAATTGAAACAGAACTACATAACCTTCCTTCTTCTCTTTTCTCCCTCCAGCTCCTCCCATGCCTCCCTACACTCAAACTGATTGTACATGTATTCATGAATTTATAAATACAACCTGCCAAATCAGTTTTTGTTGTGTGGATATGGTTTCATGTGTTGACCACTTTGTATAGTTTAACCATTGAGGGCCTCTTCCCTGGGAAAGGCCAATTCTCCATCTCCCAACAGTCATTAGTTGCCTCAAGTTCTTTTTCTAGGAGTAAGACCCCATGAAAATTTTCCTCTTACATATTAACATGTATTTTGCTATTAACATTAATCCAGGCTTATTTTTGCAGCCATTTCTATGAGAGACTGTTTCAAAGCAGATTTCCTCGTATTCTGATTCTTACAAATATTTTTCTCCTTGACCACACCATCTTCAAATATGTGCACAAGCCCCATGCTTTTATTTTTGTAGCTGGTTTTGTGGTATCATTGGGCTTAAGAAAAAAGACTTTGCAAGGAAAATAAAGAAATGAATGGCGAAGAAAGGGAAATAAAAGGACAATGAAAAAGTTTGAATCCTAGTTTTACTATTAAGAATTTCAGACCCCTAGGGTTTCAGTTTTCTCATCTGTCAGTGGCACTGGTCGTATTTGAATAATTGAACTGGGTTAAGAGAGTAAGTAGTAAAAGACATATACAGGGTGATTTTCACTAAAAATAGTAGCGCTGTGGAATCTAACTGCTGTTGAGTGTATCCAAGAGAAAAGGGACAGAGGAGCAAAAATGTAGAATTATTGTAGATGGTGGTTCTTGAGCTTTATAAATTTCTTCCCTGAAAATTTTGGATAAGACATCTGTCTCCATGGCATCCATCTATGGAGACACCAACAAGAGAAATCAGAGGCAAATTGGTGATTCTGGCTAGCCCCTTCAGTTTAGACAATGTTGTTTAAAATAAGCAGACTCTGTGGGTCAGTGGGCAGAATAAAAGGCTGAAGGTGACAGTTTCATTTCTATCATGGCTAATTACAAATATATGTTCTGAAGGGTAGACTTATTCTGTATGATATAGCTGCCAATTAAAATGCAAAGCCTCACAATTTAGGAATGTAGGGCCTTCAAGTTCTATTGTGAAATGTCTCAGAGGACACATTACTACATTCCTGAGCACAGGGCCCAGGTAAGTTGGTGCAAGGGTATGAGCTTTAGGGAAAGCAAGGCAGTCACACAGAAAGGAGACCCAAATCTACAACCTGCAAAAAAGTATTTGAGATAATTGAATTAAATGATTCAGTTAGCATGTAAGTATGGTAAAGTCCACTAGCTTATATAAACCTGAAACCAGGCTTGAGGACTCCTCATTTGGAAGAGCTTGAGAGTCCAACATCATTGAAGAGGGGAATTTGAAAGAGGAGAGTGAAGGCATGACCTAATCATTTAGCCAAAAACTCCAAGTGAGAATTGGGTTCTATAGGGTCATCGGTTAGAAATTACTTTCATTGTGATGATGGAACCTGAGTTTGCCAATCAAGACTCCAGGGGATAGGACATTTTATGGTACTGTTTTCTTTTTAAAAACTACATTTGTTTGTTGATTTGTTTATGTGAGTACATGTAGGGGTGGGGCATGCACATGTTCTGTCACCTGTGTAGAAGTCAGAAGACAAGTTGTAGAAGTTGGCTCCCTCTTTCCACTGTGTGAGTCTTCAGGATAGAATTCAGGTTGTCAGCTTGGTTGCACGTACTATATACCCAGTGAGCCATCTTTTCGACCCAACCTTACTGAGTAGACAACCATTGTGTTATTCTTATATGTATAGAAGGCATTTAAGGGATGGCCGTAATGTCCCAGGCCCATATTTCAGTTGTATGTAATTATTTGCTGATACAATTTCTCACCATGGTCTGGGTGCCAATATGAGTTGGAAGGGCTCTTTGGCCATGGCTGGTCTCCTGGCAAACATATTCTCCAATTGTTTCAGTTCACTGCTGCTGGTGAAATCACCTCTCTAATCAAGACAGGAGAGAAAAAAGAAGGAAAGAAAGAAATAAACAGGGGAAGAACAAAAGAAAGGATGAACTGCTTTTTTGCAGGGGGTTGTTGATGTTGATGGTGTTGGTGTTGGTGTTGTTGTTTTTCAAGAGAAGGTTTTTCTGCATAGCTTGGCTGGCCTGAACTTGAACTCACAGCTATCTGCCTGCCTCTGCCTCCCAAGTGCTAGGATTAAAGGCATAGGCCACCACTACCAGCTGGCTGAACTGCTTTCTAAAGCAAGTTTTTAATCCCAATGGCTTTGAACCTGTGTGCGGAATATCCTAGAGGCAGGAGAGTGTGGGGTAAGTTATAACCACCCACATTTTTAAGTAGAAACATGGAAAGCGTAGTACCATAAAAACGCTGTTGTTAATGGAAGACTTGAGTTCTTGTAAAATGTGAAAATACAATTTTATTAAGCCTATAAACCAAATTGAGCCCCAGAACTAAAGAAGGATTGTTTTGTTTCAGGAAACACCTTAGCAACGAGGTGCTTTTTAAGAAATAGAACAAAACCAGGACACTCTTTGTAGTTTGTTCTTCCTTCCCCGCCCCATTTGTCATCAGGGCACCAACAGAATAAGAGGATACCCTCTCAGAAAGAAAAAAAAAAAATCTAAGCTCAGATCTGATGGGAATAGGATTCTATGCCATTCTTTTTCCCCCACCCCCTTCCTTATCTTTTCTCTAAACACAAAAACTATCATGAAGGAGTAGGACCTAAGGCATTGTTTTATTTTGTTTGTTTTGGTTTGGTTTGATAGGAGATTTCACCATGGATGCTTTGACCAGATTACCATGGGTATATTTCCCAGTCGCCAGGGCAGGGAAACATCCTCAGTATATTTACTCCTATAATCTCACTGCTCATCATTTGAGAGTGATAAACAGTGGTTTTGCTTGGACTAGTGAGGAAGAGAATGCCCATACTGGTAAACACCCTGTGGTAAAAGGGGCAGATTTGGGTTTCGTGTCTGACTTAGCACCTCCCTTGCACCCTCCTCCTTCCTTCACTCAATCACCGCTTCCCTCCTTTCCTTCCTTCATTCCTCTTTTACTCCCTTCCTTCATTATGATGCAGAGTCTGTCTTTGTTGCCCAGGCTGTCTTGTAGCTTTACAGCCATCTAATCTGAGCCTCTTGTTTCCCATTTTGCGAATTGGGAATAGTAATACCAAATTGGAGAGGCACAGTGTGGACTTATGAGGGCAACATAGGATAAAGTGATACGGGCACATAATCTGGGTCTCTCTTAAAATATTTCTAAATTAAGTGGCATGGAAAAGCAAAAGCTACTCGTATCAAGAGAGAGCCATATGATGCTTCGAAGCTTGAATGCTTTGTGCGTTGCTTAAACCACTATAAACGTGCCCATCATCTTACAAATGGATTAGGAAAATGTGGAATACACACACACCATTTGCTTATTGTATGCTAAGGACCTTAAATTTATATATGATTATTGTATTTTGTGCTTTATGTCTACTTCTATTTTAAAGATTTATTTTTTTATTCTTATTTATGTACATGTGTGTCTGTGTTTATCTGTGGGTTCCCATGTGTATGTGTGTATATGTACTCTGGAAGGCCAGAAAAGGGTGCCAGATCCCCTGGAGCTAAGTTGCAGATGGTAGTAAGCCACCTGATGTGGGTGCTGCAAACCAAATTTGGATCCTCTGCAAGACCAGCAAGTGCCCTTCACTGCTAAGCCATCTCGCCAGCCCCATTATGTCTACTATTACTTTGCAATTTACAAATGACTTTCACATAGGTATTTCATGAAATCTTTATGCTAACCCAATGAGAAAATTCCATCTTAAGTTTGAGGAAAGGAAGGCTCACAAAAGTGGCCAGGGGCAAGAGCTATCTGAGAAAGAGATGCTGTTAGCAGCATCACAGTCTTATAATGCACAGAATGATGCATGTGCCAGAAATTCTGGAGCAGACTACTCTACAAGGCAAGAAAATTAACAAGAACCATAGCCTCTGCCCCACAGAACCATTTATAAGCCAGAGTGCAAGGAAAACATGCAATGAATATGGTCCAAAGTTGGGTCTGACCTGAAAGTGTAACTATGGGGTCAGATTATAATAGGAAAAACTACAAACAGAAAACCCTGTAACAAACATTTTATGTCTTTAAATATGCTCTCTGTATAAATGAGATGAGAAATGAAACAGAGAAGTCATTCATCTTCTTATAATTGGTATGAAATTTATAATCCACATTGGAGAACTAGGACAGAGATTTAAGAGAGGAGAGGGTGGAGGCTGTTTTGTGATTGTTTTTAAACAGGCCTCTTGAGTCCCACTTTTAAATGTAATCTCTTAGCACATTTTTGTTTATAATAATGTCTTATAAATGGGTTGTGCCATGGAGAGATTTTATTTAAATTCATCTGTACCAGACACAGAAATAACTGGTTATACAGTAGTCAAATGACAAACTTATTTCACATAATATATCCCCGGTGATCTTTTCTTGGCATTTGAGGCTTGAAGGGTTGTTTTTTGTTTGTTTGTTTGGTTGGTTGTTGGTTGGTTGGTTGGTTTGGTTTGTTTTTTTGTTTTGTTTTGTTTTGTTTTGTTTCATCTTTTAAAATAAATACACAATGGTGATTCCACTTGTGGAAAAGAACCATTCTGTCTCCTGACTGGGTTACACTGAATCTTCACATTGACTATGTGACCACTGAGGCCTTTATGACATCAAGTCTTTGGCCTAGAAATGCTATATGCATCTTCATGTGGGGGGGGAGGTCTTCCTTTATTCTCTTTCAGAAGAGTATGGCCCTATTAGCTACACTACAAAGGGCAGTAGGCTGGACAGTCACAGAAAAAGATGAATTTATCTCAACGTTTTCTTGAACTCACTGTGTAGTCATTCTGGTCTCGAACTCACCATCCAGCCACTTTGTGCTTGAGCTTGCTCTGCAGCCAGCCTGGTCTTGAACTCACCACATAGACAGCCTAAATCTGAACTCGCTAGTCTCCTACGGCAGCTTCTGCAATACTCGGACTGCAAACTTTGCTAAACATGCCTAGTTTCTTGCTCTTGTTTTGTTCTTACATCTTTCATGGTTTTTGACGCATAGTTCTTTGTGTGACCTGTGGATTTATGTCTGAATGTCACGATCTTTCCATGCCATTACAAATGGCATTGATGTTTTAAAATCCCCATTCTCATTGTTCATTGTTAATATATAGACAAGAAACTGATTTCCATATTTTGAAAAGCAATTAATTGTTTCAATTGACTTAACTTTCAGTAGACAAAAAAAAAATGTGTTAAGTGGAAAAATAACTTACTTCCCATACAAAGTAACGATGCAGGAAAGATTGGTTGGCAAACCCAACCCAGATGTTTATTAGAGTGCCCAGGATGTGCCCAAAAAAACTGGCCATATTTATGTCTTCTCATAGGCTATATTGCTCTGCAAGCCAGGCCCCATTCAGGGAGCAATGGCTACAACAGTTACAACCGAGTGGTAGCTACAGTATCAAGCTTTGGTCTCTGTGGGCCTAGCTTTGGATCACGGTCCCACCATTTCCAGATCTTCATTTTCCTCCAGAGGTTCAAACCAGGGCCTGGCACCAGTAACAGCTCAAGAACCCCTGCTCTTATTATTTATTGGCAACAAGAAAGATGCTAGGGAAACCCAATGGGTTTTCTGACAGTGATGATTTAACAATATGGCTGGCCGTTAGGGGGTGAGCCTCTTGTTACAAGAGAATAAAGCACTCCTTATCGAGGAGAGCAGAAGGTACCCAAGAGTGACCCTGGGAATGTTGAGATATTATAATCCTTCCTCCTTGACACTAGAAGGACAACTGGCTCACAGGTCTCTCCAGGTCCCTACACATCTGACCCAGAGACACAAAGAGCTTCAAAGCAGTAGGCAGAAATCTTTTGCTGTTGTTGTTGTTTTGTTTGTTTGTGTTTTCGTTTGGCTTGGGTTTTTTTTTTTTTTTTTTTTTTTTTCCTTTAAGAAACAAATGCAGCCCAGACTTCTCTTTCCATCAGCTGCAGTTTATGATTGCCCATTAAACTCAATTGCTTTCTCCGGAGGCTGGTGTTGGGACCTGTCATCTCTAGCCCAGTGCCATCCATTCTTGCTTTCCCCATAAGTGCAGACAGACAAGCCGCCTTCTTGGTGTACACTAATTAATTTATCTCATGCTTGTGATTTTATGGTGCTTAAGTGCTGGAGCATTTCTGTTTATTCTTCTCCCTGCAAAGCACCTCGCGACGCATAAAGACCATGAATCTCCATTGCAAAACGCCGTCTGTCTTGGGCTGGAAAACAGCCTGCCGGCTGCCTGATGTCTTGCTGGCACTGTCTCTTACGGCCAAAGTAACATGTCCATTAATTTATCCTTAATGACATTTTGACACACCAATCAGTTCATCAGATGTTCCTTTCACAAAGCTTCTCCTGCTCGGCCGGGCCAGGGTGCCAGGCCAGTCTTGATACATAATACATGAGACCAGCACACTGCTCAGTGCCTTCAACAGGCAGACATGGCTTCCACTCTAAGACCCCATGTTCCTAAGGGCCCCTGTTTCCTGAGTGACCTATCCCGACACCTTTAGAGGTATTTCTTTTGCATTTATGGCTTGTTGTGCTTTGAGGAAGCTGGACAAGAAAATAAAAGGGTCCTATGTTCAAAAACATACGTGTCATAAGGCCATTTGGGGCAAATAATGCCAGCAACCCTTTGCCACATTCAGTGAGCTCAGAGAAACTCGAATTCCAGGAATTCAAGCGGATCCCTGGCAATCCTAACATCCTGCGTTTCATCAGTACCTTGCTACTACTTAGAAAAAAAAAATCACAAAACCACTATGGTAATAATGAATATCAAAAAGGAAAGGAAAAGGAAAATTATGCTTAATGTCCTCACTCTACTATCAGCCATCCACGCAGAGATATACTACCTCATGGTTGTAATCACAATGTAGACACGGTTTTAGTTTTTAGTATTTTAACTTAATGTAATCCAGTTAGCGTTTTTCCGTGCTATTACATAGTTTTCATCTTTAATGGCATTCCATCATTTTAATAGTTGCATAATATTCCATCCAGGGGATGTATCATAATTTACTGAACCGCTTCCCTATTGTTAGACATTTATGAGGCTGTAACGGATTGAATGCTATTAAATAGAGGCTCCAGAGGAGGTGAAAGAGACAGCAGGCTCTGTCGATTGAAGAACTGGCCTCCAAATCCACCTGTTCCCTTTACCTGTTTATGAGTTTAGAATTAACCCTCCTGGGCCCTGGGATTCCTCATCAATAAAACAAAAGGAAATAACCACCACTTTGCAGTGGTGTTATGAAGCTTCCAGCTGTTTTCAAGGTACGAGCCACACGGTAGAATCTATGAAAAATTAAAGTATTTCATTGAAACATATGTACCTACTGGTAGGAGAAATTCTCCACTCTGACCCCAAGAATATTTGGCAATGCTCACAGATCTTTTCTTCTTGAAAGCAAGGTTTCGCTGTGTGGTACAGACTGACTTCCAACTGGGAAGTCTCCTGCCTTAGTCTCCCAAGCGTTGGGATTAAAAGCGTGTGCCAGCACACCCAACCAGAGACATTTTTTATGTTATACCTGAGAGAAGGTTGAGATCAAGGATGCCAGCAAACATTATGTATCATCTGAAATATCAACAGTGCCACAATTGATGGAATTAGTGCACCTAGGAACCAGTGTCCCAGAGTCATTTTATTGTATATGTTATGGCCTTTATTTTCGCTGTTGTTTTTATTCCTTGGAATAAAATCTCAAGAAAATGGAATATATTGAATAAATAGTATTCCATTCTAAGCCCAGTGTCAGCGGGAGGGTCTGAGTGTGGTGTCAGGTACTAACAGCGAAAGGCAGCGCAGAAGTAGCATTTGTGCTTCTCTTGAGCAAGGGATGACATGCTGTAAACAGGTGCTTCTCAAAGGACAGAGCCCACGATCTCCTAGGAACTTGGAAATGTACATTTTTTTTTTTTAACTTTACCCTAGACTTACAAATTCCAAAACTCTGAGAGTGGAGCCCAACCCTGCCTGTTTCAGCAAATGTTGTAGGTGATTGTGATGCATGTACAAGCTGTGCGGGCAGGAGCAGCCTTGAGCATCCTTGCTATTCACCTCTGCACAATGAAGCCAGTGTCCACCGTAGGAGGACGAGTTGGTCAAGTGCAGCCACTTTGCACAGAATAGTGTTGATTTTGATGTTATGGGAAATTTCAAATGTAAAAGTCTCATCCATCCATCCATTCACTCGTTCAACATAATAAAAGCACTTAAAATATCCTGCTAAGTGTGGAACTAGGTGCTGGAGTACAGAAACTAATGTGGGTTGCAATCCCTCCTACATAGGGCACTGTGCTTCTTTTAAGGAGCTGTCCGCAGAGGGACTAGGTTCTTGTCGCTGGTGTTGCTGATTTGCTATTTACAGGGGCTTTCTAGGTAGGTTAGGATGGTGCAGCCCCTAGGGATCCTTCCAGTCCAGATAATCCAATATCTTCAAACTTGTGTAAACAGAAACTGTACACCTGCACAGCCGTGGGAGGGCGGCGTCTTCCCTGGTGTGTCTACTTTGGCTTGGTGTCATGTAATCAAGATTTGCATGGAGTGAGGGGGCCAGGAGGTGAAGACAGAAAAGTTAGTTACCTTGGTTCCTTGGAGTGTTCCTGTCAGGGAGCAGATGAAAACAAAACTCAGATCATGCCAAAGGAAGAGCTACTCCATGTTTAGTCATTGATGGTGGTGATGATAGTGACAATAATGAGAATTCGTATTTGTAAACATGTCGGTGCATGTGTGTATGAGGTTTATGTGCACGCGTGTAGATGAATCCCTGTCATTCTTCAGATGCGATCCACTTTAGGTATTTGTTTTCATTTTTATTAATTTTTTGAGATTATAATTACATTGTTTCTCCCTTTCCTGGTCTCTTATTGGCCTGGAGCTCACCTAGTAGGC
Organism: Acomys russatus; assembly: GCF_903995435.1. Taxonomy (NCBI): domain Eukaryota; kingdom Metazoa; phylum Chordata; class Mammalia; order Rodentia; family Muridae; genus Acomys; species Acomys russatus. The sequence continues at coordinate 11,142,571 of NC_067140.1, read as the reverse complement.
CAGACTAATTGGCCTGCAAATACCAGGCATTTACTTGCCTCTGCCTTCCAGCACTGAGATTACTGTCATGGGCCACTATGTTGCCTTTCTTTTAATATCTGGGCTCTGGAGGGTTGAACTCCTATCTTCCTGCTTGTAAGGCAAGCACTTTATCAACTGAGCTATCACCTCGACCGCAGTGACTACATTTAATCTATACAGTCGTGCAGTAGACAAGAGTAAAGCTTCTACAGAGGAAGAAACTAAGTCTCTTTACTCCATGAAGATGGAGACTTTATCATGATCACATAGAGAGTTCCAACCTTGGCAGTGCAGGGCTAAGGTCAAAACTATTTCCATAGCACTAAAGTTGGAAAGGCTACCTCCCAGCCCAGGACTTTCAGAGCTCTGGGGCTTGAAAGCATTCAGGGTAACACCCAGCATCTGAACCATGGATTCTGTTCTCATTTTCCTGTGAAATGTTCTTTCCCTCCTCGTTGCTTACTCATCAAGAAACATCACAAGAGGCATATTCTTATAAGACTCACTCTGCAGGTAATATGCCCAGGCATAAGTACTTTAGAATTCTTTATAACAGCATCTACCCTGAAGCTGCAAGAGAATTCATATTTGACACTAGCTGATACATGAGGAGACTTGAGTTTTCAAGAAGGAAGAAACTACCCAAGACTACAGCGCTAATAAATGGCAGACTATGGGTTGAGAGTCAGCAGTCTGGCTTGAGAGTCCATGCGTTTGCCACTAGACACTACTTCAGGGTTCCAGAATAGTGTGTCCATGGGCACATATGGAAGCGCCCCATGTTTGTTGACACACATAGCCCTCTGCTATGCTGGATCTGTACCAGCTCAGGAGCATGTCAGGAGGTCTAACTGCACCTTAGGCAAAAGAAGAGTCTGTTTCAGAAGAGACAGGCACGGTCGGGAGAAAGAAGTGGAGAAATATCCTCAGAGGCGCTGACATAGAAAGCAAGGCATCCGAGGGGTGGAGGTGATAAGTGATGTTCGTGGTCCCTTGGACATTTAAACCATAATAAGGCCTGCTGAGGCTACGACTACATGTGTAACTTTGTCAACCTTGGGAAAGTAGAGAAACTCCAATTCAAAGAGAGGGAAAGGCCCCACAGTCTCAGATTAGGCACCTAACAGAGGCAGTGCACACACAGGATGCATAGTGAGCATTGTGAACTCTCCACAGATAAGGACATGTGTGGGTGTCTGTTTGCCTGGGAAAATGGGAGCCAGATGAGCAAGCAGTTTGCATTGATTGAGCATGACATAACCAGAAAAGAAAAAAAAAAAATCTTAAAGAGCATCCAGAAACTTGACTGCCTGGGTTTGAATCTCTGCTCTGCCTCTGAAAGGCTTGGCTATTTTTATGCAAATCTTTTAAGATCTCTCTGTCTTGCTCCTTCATCTGTGAAGTGTTGGCAGTACTGCTGCTAACCATATCCTTATTAGAGCTGATACATTGCCCCTACTGTCTTTGAACAGTGCCTGGAATAAAGGAAGTGCAGAACAAATGCTTATTAAATGAGTGTGGTATACGCATTATATATTTTATTATAATTGCATTAGTTTCTTAAGGCTACAATAACAAATTACTGCATACCAGATGGTTTAGAACAACCAGAGCTTCTACTCAAGCCTGGGAGATGCCTCAACTAGTACAGTTTCTGTTGTGCAAGCATAAGACCCTGAGTTTGATCACTAGAACCAACAACAACAACCACAACCGTAACAACAACAAAAAGAAGTGCATGATTTTATGCACTTGTACCCTTAGCATTGCAGAGGTAGAGACAAGTGATTTCCTAAGTTCACCGGCCAGCCATCTTAGTCTCAGCAGACTCTCGGCCAATGAGACACCCACTTCCATAAAACCGAGATGGATGGTTCTTGAGAAAGAGCACCCAAGGGTGACCTCTACTTCCACACGTATCAAACACATGTTATGTGTACCCACATAAACATATACACTCGTAAAAATTAAAACGAAATGGCACTTAGTGGTGACTCATGATCTTTGGTGTTCCGTGGCTGCAAGCTACGTCATTCCAGTGCCTGCCTCTGCTGCCATGTAGCACGGGAGTTTACTCACACAGCTAGTCTGGAGGTTTCGGTGCCAGGTTGTCTGCCACGGTTGTCTGTATATTAACTATTTCACCATCCCCAACCAGCTACAAGGGAAAATGTTGTAATATCTTACAAACCCTGCACACACCCATGTCCTCAATTCATACTGTTGACTCAGATTTGATGGAGCTCAGTCTCTAACTCAGTTACAAGAAATCTGAGTTAGTGGAGTTTGGTCTGAGGAGGATTTTTGCTGCATTTGTAAGAGATTGGAATTGTGTGTAGCAAGGACTAAATCTGCATGTTAGAAATGTATTTGTACTTTCACAAGTTCAAATATATAACATATAATGTACTTTGCCCGTTTCCACCACTGCCTTCTCCTGCCTACTCTCCCTAATGCCAAACCTCTGCTTCTTTGCAATAAATTCCTCTCCTACTTCATCCTCTTACTTTAATCAACTGGCTTACTTAGGGAAGAACAGTTTCCCAGTGCTCACACCACTGAAGAGGCAATTTTAACTGCCTCCTGCTCTTCCTGCAAGAGGAATGCGGCCTCATGTACACTATCCCCTTCCATATTGGAATGTTGAGGGGCTCAGTATTGGGCAGGTCACACTCAGGCAAGCACCGCTGCTGTGTGTGCATGGGTGCAACAGCCACGTCATGTTCAGGAGACAATATTTCACAGCTCTCCTCCCTCTCTCCGGGCTCTTTCTGCCCCTCTTCAGTGGTGTTCTCTAAGCCTTGGAGAAGGAAAAAAAAAAAAAAAAAAAAAAATGCATGTTTCATTTAGGGATAAGTACCCGGTAGTCAGTTCTTCTTATCATTTTGACCTGATATGAGTCTCTGCATTAACGGCTGCCAGCTTTAAATAGAAGCTTCTAAGATCAGGGCTAAAAGAAGTGCTAATCTATGTGTGTAAACACAAATATTTAGGGGTCATTTTGACACTTTATCCACATAGCAAATCAGCAATAGTATGGTCACCCTAGGGTCTATGACCTCCTTCTCAGGGACCCATGACCAGGTTTACAGCACCAGGCATGAGTTCCCGCCTTGCAGCAAACCTCAAATCTACCCTGAAAGCTGTCAGCCATCCCTTTATCAGTCATCACTATTGCACCAGTGGACACATATTTCCTGGTAGGTTAGCATTGCAGCTCATAGGGCTCACAGCTGGGTAAAGCTATTGATAGCTTTTATCCTGTGGTAGCTGGCTTTTCCTCCTGGCATTATATGAAAACTAGCCAGCAGGAAAGACACTTCGAGCTCTCTTACAGTTCGATTTCTCAGTGTCCCGCAGTCAAAGTGTGTGGTTTCTAAGCATACGGTATTGTCATCTGATTTGTATTTCTAATCCCATCCCTATAAGAGAGGACTGTTGAAACAGGTGTCCGAGTTTAAAGGCAGAAAACAGGGACTGGGTTCTGTCTCCTACATATGTGCTGTGTGCCTTGACTAAGAGCCTTCTGTACAGGCTTAGGAAGAGGGAGTCCCTTCTGTGAAATGGGAGACTATCTGGCATATAAGATGACTTTTTAACACCCCCTCCAAAAAATCTGTGCGAAGTCAGGGGTGATCTTATACACTGGCACTTACCTGCAGCTTGATTCATATGTCCGGCACATATAGTCAGGAGTGCGGTGACTGAGGAGAAAGCTACACACATCTTCTTGTACTTCAAAGAGGAGAGCATCAGCATAGATTGGCTCTCCACCAGAACCTGCCCGTTTGACTTGGATTGAGTGTGGAGCATGCCTTACAGGGGCAGTGTAGGCTGGCAAACTGGCTCTCTGCTGGCATTTAATAAAGCGCCTGGCTGTCTGTGCCCTGCCTGCAAATAGACACATGCCTGAGTCTTCTGCACAGGGTGTGCATGGGAAAAGGGGTAGTCTTATAGGGCAAGTATATTCCAAACTCTATATTTTAACTGGAAAAATTGGGGGTTATCTTATGTGCCCAGTCATCTTATACGACGGAAAATACGGTGTGTTGTGTTCCTGTTATGAGAGGCGTTTGTGGATAGAGAATCAATCATGAGACAGATGTTTGTATACTCTAGCTGTAAAGTGTGTGAAGGATGCTTTCTTTTAACTGGTGTCCAGCCACAGTTACATTTTTTGTTTCTTCTTCTTCTTCTTCTTTTTTTTTTTTTTTTTTTTTTTTCTGCCTTCTATGGGCTAAGATACTGTGTGGCTTCAAGGGTCAAGTGTCTGAGAGTTACCAAGATGTTCTGCCCAGAGCTGCTAGTGAAACGTGGGCCAGAAACAAAACCCTCTGGGAAGGAAGAAAGTTCTGGGTCACTGTCTGCCCAGGAGAGTGCATGTGGCTGGTCATTTCCAGGAAGAATCCTTATGTGGAACTGCCAAGGTTTTTAATAAGAAGCTGGATTCTCCTGATCCAGGACAAAAAGAGACGGAGGGGGGTTGTGAAAGTGGATGTGGGGGTCCCTGGTTGTTTCTATTCCAAGAACGTTCCCAGTCTCTACATGAACTCTTCCAGCAGTAGGGATCCTCACCCCTGACCTGGAAAGGACTCATGTCTGTTTTGCTTTGCTTTGTTGTCCTCAGGATAGTCTATCTAAAGCAAAAAGGTTTAAAGAGCATGCACGTTAACTTCCTGTCCAACACACTCATGAGCGAAAGGGAAAAAAATAATTTTAGGGAAGAGATGAAGACTTCTTTACCTGGTTTTAGATTGCTGCCTTGAAATAGTCTCTATCTCTAGAAATGTCCTGCAGGGGAATCCATAGGCTCCTATGTGCTCTCTTTTCCTCAGCTTTTGGTACCCCCTGCTGGTGAAATCCTGTGACCCAATTGACAAGAATTGCAAAACCAATAGAGAAATTCTTGCAAGTTCAGGAAATTCACAAGTGCTTGAGTATTCAAGGCCCTAAAGATCCATGCCTTCATTATTGAGAGGCCCACCCCACAAGTCATGTGACTATTTTATGGTGTTTGGGTGTTATGTTTTGTTTTGTTTTTAATATTCTGACTTGGAATACTCTATAGGACCTTAACAACAACAAAAAAGCAAGCAAACAAACAACAACAAAAACAGACTTCCATGAACATTCCAGTAATTCTGCAATGCTGAGCTATTTATCCAAAATATCCCAAGGCACAGACTGATGCCATGCAGGGCTTCCCTTCCCTTTGGTTTGTACCTACCTACTTTTGAAGTGGTTATAATTTGTACATAGCACAGTATAACAATCTTTTCTACACTTCAAATCATGGAAATTTGTGCAACAAATTTGTTGAGCATGGGCTATGTGCCAGATACTCAGCAAGAAATTGGGGGAGGTACAAGGAGTCAAAAGCCCTTCTCCCAAGAGGTGCTTTCCAGTGGGTGAGAGTGGAGCGGGTGTCACAAGAATAGATGAGTGCTTAGGTGACATGGTGTCGGAACCTTTCCTGGCCTTCTGCCAGAGTTCAAACCAAAGCATTGACTCTCTTGTGGCGCCAAATATTTCTTCTTAGCATTCTCTGTCTCTGTGGTTTTATACTTCTGCACTTACCTACTTAAGGCTTCTTTTTGTCATTTATCTCTGGGCTTGTAGAGAGAGAGGGTCAAGGTGACGAAGACACTGCTTTCTTATATTTAGCAGAGCCTGGTACATGTATGTGCTCAAATATTTGTTCAAAGAATGAGTCAGCCAGAGAAGAGAAAATTGCAGTTCTGTTAGTAGAGCCGCAAGAAGCCTCAGAGCAGCTCTGACATTGGGGTGACTTTCAGCTTGAAGAACGAAGAGAGATGCCCAGTGGGAAAGAATAAGGACACACCCAGGCTAAGAGTATTGGGCAAAGTAGGGTGGGACATAGTTGCTGTTTGCTGAGAGGTGTGGATGGGAGACTGAGCTGAGACCTAGACCATAATTTGAAGGTCTTGGGTATTTTCAGAAGGGAAAATACCTTTTTCCTGTTGGTAGGGATATTTTTTTTTCATTTTTAAATTTTGATTTCAAAACGCATAGAGGTAGACCTCCAACTATGAGTTTGTGTTTTCTTTTTTTCCATACCTTTTGCAGTTCCACCTGTAGGGCTGTGTTTTTCTATTGCCAAGACATTCATCTAGGAATCCCATGACCAAAATATACACTGTGGGTTAGATACTTAGATGCTGCTATGGTTTGGAGAAGCCCCACCCCATCACCCAAAGGACTGTGTGTTAAGGGCCTGGGCCAAGAGGACAGTGCTGTTAGGTGCTATGGAACTGTAAGGCTTGAGGGGGAGAATCTTAAGTCTGCAGCCTATGCAAATCATTTTGTTTCCTGGCTCCTGTTGTGAGCAGTTTGCTCTGCCAGGTACATATAAAATGTGCATCCCTTGCTAGAGGCAAAGCAAGTGAGAGGGCTTGCTAAGTCAGTGACTTCTAAGAAACCTTTTCTCTTTACAAGTTCATTGTCCCCGGTATTTTTTTACATACATCTGGCTAATACAGATGCCACATAGTTTCCATTTATAGCTCAGTTTTTAAATTTTTAAATACCCCTCTGTTGGAGAAGCTCAGATTTTCTCCCCCATCCCCACCCTTTGGTTCTATCCAAATTCTATAAAATATCATTTTTCCAAGAAACAGTGAGACCTCTTTTGGATATTATTATTCCTTTGGAAGCTAATGTTTGTGCTGAAGACAACTGTCTCTATATTATTTACCCTAAATGGAATGAGATTGGCTGGACGTTCTGCCCCCAAGGAAATATCAAAGCCTCTGATTCATACTCATTTTTAGTTTTCAAGTTAATTCTCTTATCAGGTTTCTTTTTATTTCCTGCTGGGGCAATGTGAGTGAGCTTGGATGGAAGCAAAATATCTGCTGTATATTCTTTCAAATTTATGATTAAGAAGGTCACATATGCATTTTTAAACCCACTCTTTTTTGATAATGAATGAAGTATAAAATTTTGAAATGTCATCAGCTACAAAATTGTCCATTTCCCTTCTGTTGGTGCTCTCTTTGCCTGTTGGCTGCCTGGTGATGGTGAGGAAGGGCCAGGCTGAGCCATCATTTCTTCCCCTTTCTCTGACTACCTGGAGTAGTTTTACTGGCACAACACTCAGCCTATGCCCAATCTATTAATGACCAAAAATGTGTTTCTTTTCTTGAGTGCAATTCCTTCCTCAGGCCAATTTTTTTTTAAAGAATAAATAAATGAATTCTACTTTAGGCTGCATCGATCTTCAAATTATGGCCAAATGAGGAACTATAAAAGCTATTTTCTTCTCGGTTCAGATTCATAGACCCAGATTCACCCTGTCCTTTTCTCTGCCGTGTTCCTACTGCAGGAACGTGTTCTGCAGGGACTCCATCAGAGGGGTCTGTTGACACCTGTAGCTCTTAATTAGACTCGGCTAGTGAGAGCTGCTAAGGGAAGTCAGAGCCTGGGGAAAGTGGAGTCTGGTATTTTGTCCCATGATTTCCTCAGTGTGCTCATCTAGGACTGATCAGACCCTTCAAGAGAAAACCTCAGCCCATCTTGCCTGCTCTCAACTCTCTTCTTAGGGTTCTGGCTATAGCTCCCTCTGCTTCTCTCTCTCTGGGACCCTAGATGGGAAACAGGATCTCCTGTCTCTTTTTATACATAAAGACTTCTCAAACTATCGTCATTTAAAGGTGCCATTTACCAATTCCATATAATCTAGACCTACATATTGGACCCGTGTTCTTAGGAGGAGGCTGTCGAATAGGAGCTGGTCCCAGATAATGTCCTTTAAATACTTCTCCATCAAGAGCTGTCCTTTTTTTCTGTGCTTGCTGTGGCAGGAGCATCCTTAACTCTTGGTATGACCTATCTCATGGTTGGGACAATTGTTCCTATGTTACATTTAACTTTGCCCCCTTAGGATGCCTGTTCTTTCTGGAGTGAGACAAGAATAACCAAGGTTAAAGTTGAAACCAGGTTCTGTGACGACTTGAGCAGTAGATTCAGAGAAATTCATCCTGAAATGCTTATTTAGCCCATAGATTTTCATCTGATAGGAACATAATGACTATATTTAGGTGTATGCGTGTTGGAAAAACCCATAGGGACTACAAGCAAGAAAGGTCATCATATTTTTTTGTCTTTTATGAAATACCTAAGCTGCAACAGTTTAAATGTAAGTAAAATAGATTTTCAATCCATAAAAAAAGAAACCTTTGGCCTTTTAGTTCCCCAGTGAGGAATCAAAGTCGCTGTCACTTTGTATAATTCAAAGACAGATGGAATTCCACAGCAGGACTGCTGGAGGGTGATCAGCTGAGTCAGCAGTGATTTAATGGCCACAACCATGTCCTTTATGTGCCAGGCACTGTGCTCTATGTATTGTATATGCTGCCTCGTTTAATCCTTATGTCTGTGGGAGGATAATCCTGTTATGGACTGCAATGTGTAGAAGAGATCAGTATGGACAGAGATCAGGAAATCTGCCCCAGGCAGGCAGCAGTGGTAGGCTATGAACCCATGTCTGCCTAGTTAGTGCCAAAGGAGGTTTAGCCTCAATGGTTGGAGTCCAGATTCCTGCCGATCTTGGCAGTTATGTTCCTGTCCTGGATCTAGGCCTCTGAGTGCTATCTTACATCTTCAGGTTATTCGGATTTATACCAAACCCTGAGAACTACTCCTAAACACTGTTATGACTACAAATGACTCCCTGATTCTCTGGGACTATTGTCTATGACTCAGATCCATCAATGGCTTCTCTTTCTTTGAGCTAAAAGACTAACCTTTACCCCCACCAATCCCTATTTCAGTCTACTGCTCAGTTGTAGATTCTTTCACTAGGTAATCCCTGAGAAAGGCTAAACTATATCTCGTATGAAGTACCTAAGCCCTATTGGTTAAAATATAAGTAAAATAGATATTTAGGTCCATAAAAGAAGCCTCTGACCTTTCACCTAGTGAGTAATAAAGGTCTCTGTTGTTTGATATAATTGAAAAAGAGAAAGAAGTTCACAGTGGGACTGTTGACGATGGTGTTTAGATGTGTGGGAAATAACAGAAAGAGCCTGACCTTTTCCTCCCTCTAAAAAGAAAGTGGGGGACATATCATAAAGTCTCAATGATTTCCGATTATAAACTCAAATATATAACATGCTCATCATTACAAACATAACTATTTACATTGCATATTACCTATTAAATGAAAATGATTTTCAGTTTCTGGGAGGATGGTGTTTGCTTAACCCTGACATTAGAGAGCTGGCCTTGCCTCTGTTTCTGTTGAATGGACTAAATATGGTGTTGAGAGTGGGGAATGAGGAAAGACACCAACCTGCCTTCCCAGTCCTCTGATGCAACTAGATCCATCTGACTGTGATTTTTCCCTTGCACATGTCCCAAAGGAAGCTGGCTAAGAAGCAGAAGGAGACACAGAGTGGAGCCCAGAGGGAGATGGGGCCCGTGGCCTCAACTGACAAGCCCACCGCCAAGCTCAGCAGCAACCGAAATGATGAAGGCTTCTCCTCCAGCTCTCAGGATGTTAATGGATTCAGTAAGTCAAGCCAACCAAGGTGAATGGAGTATCAGTGGTCAATTTTGGCCCTGATGCCTCTCCTGTGGCATCCCTTATGCGTTCCTGGGATATCAGAGATGAAGGGTCTTCCTCTTGACAAAGCTTTAGGGTAGGCCAACCTGCTGTAAGGGGAGTATTTAAGAATATGGGACAGGAATGGTGGCTCAGCCAATAAACATGTCACATGGGCGTAAAGACCTGAGTTTGGATCCCCAGTACACAAAGAAAAAGTTAGTGTGGGTGGTATGCTCCAATAAGCTCAACACTGGGGAAGTGGAGACAGGAGGATTCCCTAGCGCTTGCTGGACAGCCAATATAGCCAAGTCCAATGAGAGACCCCGCCTCAAAAAACAAGGAAGGGGATGCTTGAGGTAGTTACAAGATTAAAAACTGCTAATGTCACATGCATTCGCGTGCACACACAGGCGAATGCATGTGAACGTACACATGTCCTCACAGATCCATAATCGACATATATTTAAAAAATGAACCAACTAGATTCTATGCCTAAGCAGAAGGAATGGGAACACATCATCCTAAATAGAGACAGGTAATTAAAAATAATAATAGTTACAAAGAAAGGAGGAGGAGGTAGAGGAGGAGGAGGATGTGACCTTAAAGCAAAAAAAAAAAAAGCATACCTTACTGAAGTCAGTGGCTGACAAGTTTCAAAACTATTTCACAGTTTCTGGGTAAGGTAGATGAGTCATGGAATGTTTCTGTCTTTGTCCCTAATATTGAAGAAACTGAAGTTTAAAGAAATAATCTCTAAAATTCCAAGGCAGCTGGGTTCCATGCCCATACTGGAAGCTGTGCCTCCCAAGCCTTGGTTGGTTTTATTAGATCAAGACACTCCTCATCTTCACGCAGCGTTACTAAGGCGTCCTTGGCTAATATAAGTAGTTTAGATTCTATGACTGCCTAATCCCAAGACGAACGCCATAGCTAGGTAGTTGTAAGCCTGGTTTGGTGACCTGGTTTGAGAAGGATGCATTTTGTTCTATTCTTTGAACCATGATATAAGCTGATTCTTTCCTGGATTTAATAATAAGATAATACATTTCACTATATGTCTTCTGCATTATAGACAGAGGAAACCCTGTTTGTAAAGACCACTTTATATCTGGTCTGTCTGGGGGATGTGGAGTGATGAGAAAATGAAAGAATAAAAGAAATGTATATATTCTTGTTTCCACCATAACCCTATGAGATACTTAGTATTGCTGATCCTAGTGAAGTAAAATATGTTTATCTCAGCTTCCAAGAGTTACATAGATCATGTCTCATGGATACAAGATCCCTAAGCTGGAATGCAGCATGAGACTTGGAAGGTTTTCTGAGCCAAATCTCCTTGTGGATAAGAGATAGGACATGCGGATAAGACAAAGGCCTGTGGATTTTGTTACACCATCCAGATGGTCCTTAGAGATGCCCTGGTTAAGAACACAGAAGTTTGAGGAAGGCAATGACTATTTTCAAATGTAGGAGTGCTGTCTTTGGGAGGACAGATTAGTTTAAACCTACCCTCCCCGCCCCCCAAAAGAGGCTGAGAAAAAGGAAAAGTCTTAACCTTTGCCTGTATTCACCAGTAGTTAATATTTTTCAATATTGACATCTGATTGCATTTTCTCTCACTGAACATAACACAATTTCCTGAGCTATTTAGAAGTTAAGTTGAAGTTTTTGGAACACTCCACCTCTAGAGATTTGGGTATGTGGTTCCTATGATGTAAAACAGCCCTTCGACAGACCACAATAGAATTAGTCTTCTTTGAGAAGTGTGACCTTGATCCAATGATACAGAAGATAGAAGTCCACATTTAAAGTTCCCTTGTGTCCCCAGACTATTCTGCATCCTTTGCTGTAAAATCAGGATCCAGCTAAGACACTCACATTGCATTTCGTTTGCTGTCTCTTTTGGCTTCCTACAGTCTCCTGACCTTATTTTCCCTTTTAGGAATATGACATTTTTGCTAAAGTCTGGGGAAGTTGTTCCATAGAGTGGTCTACAATCTGATTTTCTATCAGATTTCATTTAAGTTAATTATTTTGGCAAAAGATGCAATATATAGTGGTACTGTTTACTGCTCTCAATTTTATCAACAGCCACATGATATCACTCTACCCTACTGAAGAGTCTAAGTTTGAATACTACTTAAAGTTGTATAATGGAGTTTAAGACAGAGATATAAAAATATACTGATGATCTTATGAACAAATATCTGGTTCTTGTGTCTTCTTAGAGATAAGAGATTATCTGTGATCTGTTTAACCCTGCACATAGTCCTTTCCTGACCTTAATCTGGGCAAATTACCTGGATTCATGGATTTCACAAGATTCAGAATTGGGAGGCAGACACAGAACTGGACAGGCACTGGGAGGCTGCCTAGGAAACGGGCTTAGTGTGTCCTTGAAGAAAGGTTGACCAAGTTGCACTGAGTTGTTCCCGGCTCTTCCACTTTGAGCACCACAAGTGTAGCCTTGAAAATGACCCTAGTACAACACAGCCTCATGTGCACCCTTTTTTCCTATTATAAAAAAATGCCCTGGGAAGACCTCAGATGCTGAAAGATTACAGTTCAAGAAGCGTGACAATCACTGTGACCCTGAAATTGCAGGTATTTAGTCTCAAGCTTGATAGTCATAGAGGACAACAACCTAGGTCACACTGATTTCTTGGCTTTCAAAAAAAATATCACCACGGTTTGCACTGTGGATGAAAACCTAGATCTCCAAGACAAGAATGCTGAAGACTGAGCTGGGTTCTTCCCAAAAGAGAATATTCAGTGGAATCTGAGCAGACATTCTAAAGGTCAAGGCTAGTCTTCCCACACAGCTGGATGTGTGTGTGTGTGTGTGTGTGTGTGTGGTGCCCACATTTTACGTTTGTACATACATGCATACACCAAACCATATGCACTCCTAAATTTCTGAATATACATATTATTTTCAAGATATTCCTTTTTACAATACAGAAAAATTATTTTCAATTGACTAGTTATATTCAATTATTATGAAATGTTGAGTTTGTTTGGCTCACTGAATATTTTAGAATTCTTTCTATACATCTTAAGGCTGCAGCTATAAACACACTGGGGATTTCTTTTTTTTTTTTTTTTTTTTTCTTTTAGTGCCCCAAAATGTATCAGGTAACTTTTAAAATGCCCCGTGGAACTACTGGGATGAGATTTGAAGGGGGAAAAAAATGTAAGTAATGCTTACACCAGAGATGTAGAAATTGCTTCTAAAATCACCCTGATGTATGTAAAATTGAATCTATTTTTGTGACATTAGGGAAGTGGCTGTCTGGCTTCTGAATTGGCGTCTTTAAGAGCAGCTGAGATTATGTGCAAATTTTGAGGTAGCTTTGAGAGAGGGAGGCAGGAGGAGAGTTGTTGCACGGGGAAAGATGATAGAAGGACGTGCTTTGGGCAGTTATTTCATTATTGAGCAGGTGGGCCCTAGCTTTATTCAAACCCTGCCTCTCCTTCCTTAGGTCTGTTTTCTGGCCTTATCTATTACCAGTGACTGCTCTGTTTGGCAACATCTATTCAGTCAAGCCTCCCAATATTGTAAAGGAGCAATGACCTCTGGGGCAGCAGGGTGACGGGGCTCTGTCAGATATGGGCTGTTTGCTGTGGAGTGCTTAGGCATTCTTTTTAAAAAGCAGTGCACGTCACATTTCAAGGACAAACAATGTGCATTGTTTCCCATTTAAAGAAAAGCTGGCTTTTATTAGGTAATCTGATTTTGATCTTGGCTGCCTTGAGTACTTGCAATTTTTTTTTCCCTGTGATCTTTCTCTCACTGGGATTGTTTTCTCGGTCTTTCTTCAAGTACTCTCCTTATATATCATGTTTATATCTGCTTCCTTAGCCCTTGCATTTATGTGTCTTCTCCTTGCTCATTTCCAGACTAAACAAAAATGCTTCAAAACAAATCACAGTTGGATCCCTATGACATGGGGTCTTGGATGTTTGTCTTCCTCAAGCTACATTTAGATTTCCCTTGTTCACTGGCTATCCTTAGTTAGCACACCCTCTGCGTGAGCTACGGGAAATTGTCAACCATCTGATTAGACACTGAAAACCAAATTTTGTCCTTTGGAAGAACAGCAAGTAAGCACTGTTAACCACGGAGCCATCTCTCCACCCTCCAGACACCTACTTCTAGTTGGGAACCGTATTTCTACAGTAAACCCTCATTTCTATGTCATAGCTTATATGTTTAATATTGCTCCTGTTCTACATGTGGGGAAACTGGGGTACAGAGTACACAGCCTTTAACAAGTCAGAATCAGGACACATTTTTTCCTTTTATCAGTTAAAGCCTGTCCACCCAGTTCTGCCAAGAATCTAGAGAAATAGCCAGAAAGAGCATCCATGATAACACAATAGTAAAAAGAAAATTAAGATCAGAATATTACAAATAAAAACAATAAAGTCAAGTCAGCCAAACATTATAATATAATTATGTCTTAATCAAATCTAAATATACAGGCTAGATAATATAGAAACTATCAGACATTGGACCATTAGGTTCTCTGCTAAGTTAAGAGTAGTTTGAGAAAAGTAGTTATAAATTCAGAACTCACCTCACAGATAAACATTTTCTCAAAATATATTTATTCTATCATTTTTATTTGTGTGTGTGTGTGTGAGAGAGAGAGAGAGAGAGAGAGAGAGAGAGAGAGAGAGAGAGAGAGAGAGAGAGTGCTGGAACCTGCAGCAGTTACTTACTTTTAAATATGGATCTATCTCTCAACTTTCTGGTGGCAAACACTCAAAGAGGAAAATAAGATAGAGGAACACTTACTATGCACTGGATCTTTTGTACATAGATGCTACCTTTAAGCTTCCTCAAAACTTTGTAAATTCTGTATTACCTCCATTTGGAAAATGAGGAAACCCAGTTTAAGAGAACTAAAGTAAATGAGGCCAAAGTCACACAGCACAAAAATAATAGAGATGAGATTCGGAGCCAAGTAGAGCTTTCCACCCTCAAACCAGAGCCATGAATTTAGCTCGATAATTGCCAGCTTCACTGGGCGAGCCCCTTGGTCCTGGCAGAGACAGGCAACACTGTTCCCCAGTGATAGCTGGGTAAATTTTCTGCCATGCGAGCAAAAGCTTTCCCTACATCTCTGTTGGACACAGGGCCTATATCTGGATACTGCCACGGAGCCAAGGAGAACTGCACTATCATCTAAATCCATCCTCATTCCTCACAACAACCCTGTCCTGACCTATGTTTATTACTGAACCCACTTGACAGTGAATTTATATATTCATATATTAAAATGTCTTCCTAAAGTTGTTTGAAAAATCGTTACAGAAACCTGTATCCAAAAGCTCATATTCTCCTTTCCAAGTGGGACGTCTTTGTCTTTACTCTTTATCAATCCCTCTACCATGAAGCTGGGTGGAAACAAAGAGATACAGAAGCAAAATTGCCCTGCAGAGTAGGAGGACAATGCCCCCTCCCATCTCCTCTATCCATCCAAACTCCTGCTTCTGATGCACCTGCCCAGGAGATGCTCTCACAGACCCTGTTCTGTGGAAGTTTCCTTGGAAAGCAAGACTCTAGATCAATGGTCTTATCTTCATCATTGTTGATGTGGAACAGTTAGCAAGAAAACACAGAAATAAGTGAACAGGCATGGCTTCTGGCCCCTGGCTCCCAATGGGGCAGTAAAGCAGAGGTCCAGACGATGAGTACCTTCGCTGTGTGACTGTGTTGAAGCGACATGCACAATGAACTCCAGGACTCGTCTCCTGTCTTTGTGACCAAAATGCACTGAGGAGTACACTCCAAGGACAGAAGTATGTAGTTTTCCATTTAAAGAAACACTCCCTTTTTCTTAAGTAATCTGACTTTGATCTTACTGTGCCTTGCATATTGATAATTTTTTCCTGCAGTCTTCTGTTCCTTTTCTGGATTTTTATTCGGGGCGCTGTCCTTGCATATTGCGCTTATGTCTTCTTCCTCTTGTGTATGCACGTGTCGTCTTCTCCTGGCTTATTGCAGTCCAGACAGAACTGGTTCAGGAGCAGTTTCCTTGTGAGGAGAGTAGCCCCTGAAGCCCGCGGCTCATTCCCGTCGCTCAACAGAGAGAACTCATAAAAGAAATTTTTTTGGACACAGGCCGGGGATTGCTCAAGTTTGCATCCCTCATAGGATGCTTGAGCAGAGATGAGGCAGCCAGAAGGAAGCACCAAGCAAAAGGCAGCCTGATTTATTTTAGAAATTTGTGAGACTAAAGAAATTGACATTGGGAAGATAGATCAGGACTTTAAAATGTAGGAAGGGTCAGAGGGGGTTGTAGTACACTCCCTGGGGAGGTGAACCAGCTACAGAAATGAGTCTTTGCCTTCTCTTGGGTAGCTGTTGCCTTGATGGCATGTGATGTTTATGGTCGTTACCTCCACTGGGGACCTTATCTGGCTCTGTTCCTTTGCTGAATGCTTTCATTTATTGTATCTACTCCCCAAAACAGCATGACTAGGTACAATTGTTACATTGGTGTTATAAATAACATCATTTTTGCTGTTAAGATAGCCTAAAGTCCTAATCATCATTCCCGGGTCCTCTGAGATTTTTATAAGAGCACACTCTGGCCACTGGCCAAGTCTCCAGCCCATCAGATACCCACCAACAATGTATTTATATGAAAGAATCAATCAATGAGCAAATGATGGAATTGGGGTTCATACTAAGACTTCCCTAATTCCAGACCCCTGTACTTTTCACAGAGTGAGTTTCATCTTTCTACAAACCTGAAGTCTGTCACTCTAATCTCAACTCTTTCATTTTCCGTGTTTTCACCTATGTGCCCATCAGTAGCCCACTGCTGGCTAGCTTTGTCTGCCCTCTGTTGTTGGACAGGGTGATGGAATCAACCTTTCTCTGTGGCACCCACCTCTACTCCATCTATTTGACTGTTAGACTGAAGTTCCTGTGTGTCCAGATCCTTCTTAAAAACTAAACTGTTGCAACTCAGCCATCAGGCTCCAGCAGAATACAGATCCTGTTTTCAATCTGCTCAGAACAGCTGGCCCTTCTATCTGTCCGACTACTCGTGGAGTAGAGTTCTCAAGGTACCCATGAGCCTCCACCCCAGGCTTCAGAGCACTGCCATCTTCCTCACTTGGGATCCGAACCTGGCATTCAGAATACACTCTTCATGTCCATGTTAGTGTCCAAGAATCTACCACATGCCTGCCTACTATAGACACCATGGTTCTAGCCAGGGCTGGCATGCCCAACCTATGTGAAACTGTCTTTCAGACCTAAATGGAGGAAGGACTTGATGTCTCATCTATGCCAAAGCCACCAAGTTATGCCTTACTTCTGACTGTGACAACCAGTAGCAACATTTACTCTTTCAGGTATGGAGTCTCAACAAGGGAAAATGATTGCTGAAATTTGTGCTAATCATTATCCTTGTTCAAGAACTAACAGTGTTGTAGCTGGACAGATGGCTTAGAGGTTAAAAACATTTGTTGCTCAGTTCCCAATACCAGATATTGGCTCACAATCAGCACTGACTCCAGTCCCAGGGGACCCAGCACTTTATTCTGGTCTCTGTGAGCATCAGACACACCTAAAGTGCAAATATATGCATGTTTTAAAATACTCATACACATAAAATAGGAATAAATAAACCTTTAAAAGAATAATTAATGATATTCTAATTTCAATGAAGAATACTTAATATCATATTTATTAACACTATTAGCATATTGAGAGGATTAAATAAATGTTGTAAACTTATGGTTTAAAGATGAGAAAACGAAGACTTAAAAATAGAAGTAAATATAGCTTCTAAAGCTTCATAGGTTTAAATGGCAGAGTTTGACCTAAAACCTAAGTTAGTCTACTACCTCTGTCCCCATAGCCGAAAACCACTCCTTTACACTGCCTTGTGGAAGACAACCATTATTATTGCCCACTTAATAGACAGAGAAACTCAAGCCTATTCTAACAATATAAAAATCCACTGAGCTGTATAGATTTTAGGTCCTGTTAGTTTTGTATATATTTTTATTTGCCAGTTTATAGAGAAAAGCAACCCAGGGCCACAGACGTTGCGTGTGTGTGTGTGTGTGTCTCCCAAAGCCCTGCCCCCAAATGAGCAGCGCCACCAAGGGTGGTGTCTAGGGATAAACACATTCAATATGCCTTCCTGGTGATTCAAGTTTAAAACTCGCTAGCTCAAGGTAAAGCCAAAACCTGTCAGATACCAAAGCTCTTGTGCCTCATTTGCTAAGCTGTCTCTGATTCTAACAATTCTAGGCTCTCTTGGTAGGAAGGCTCTGCCTGCCCCCTTCCCTGCAGTAGGCGTTTCAAGAGGACATTGCTGTCAGCGGTGTTTGACCTGAAGGCTGCTACCAAGTGTCAGTACAACTAAGGATCTGCCTGTCAATGGTTCTCTCTCAACCATGTGGGATTTTCCTCTCCCTTTACCTGAACGTGAAAAATCTAAGAATCAGGACAGAAGGAGTGGAAATTTCCAGGTGAAGCAACAATGAGTCACACAGCAGAGTCACACCGCAAAAAAAACCCCAAGAGCTCATTGGAGCCTCCTCATAAAGAGGAATGCGAAAGAGACCTGCAAAAATTCTGTTTGCAGGAACAATTATCTTTTCTGGTTGCTCCGGGATTAAATTGAATCTGGGAGAAAAATTGAATGTTACAAGCTTGCCACCTCCAGTTTTATTGAATATTTTACAGGGATTATTGAATATTTTGCAATCATCCACTTGACTGACAGATAAAGGACACACTTATTAAACTCCTGAAAACCCAGAGTTGGGTGGAATTGTTTGTTCTTTGGAGAAGAGAGATGAAAATGTAAGTGGCCCTTAAGAAAGTGAACAAATTGTCCATCGCAAACACTAAGGAGTTAGATTGTGACAAGTTGCTCAGAAGAATTTTGAACAAAAATGGACATAGAACACTAAAGAATAAAAATTAAGAAGTGACTGAGATAATGTCTGATCCAGGCCTTCTCTTATTAGAGGTAGAGAATTTGGTCCGACAGCTTATGCTAAAGATCATTAAGTCTCTAATGAAATCAACAGTACGTTGGGGGCTGTGGCCATTCTAGCTCTTATCCCATAGTTTCCTTCAGAGGACTGAGATGCTGGGTACGCTGTGAAGTCATCAGAGGGTAGTCCTCTAGTAACTTTCACACATATCCCCCATCCCCAGTCTGATTTCTTCACAGATAGAACCTTCTCAAATTGAATTATCCTTTTCATGTCCTCGTTACGGGAGTAGCTGAGGTGTTCCTTTAAATATTCATTGAGTGCCGACTATAGGGGAAATATTATAGGTATTGTAAAGATAAATAAGATACGGTCTCTGCCTTCAAGGATATTAGTCTCCTCCACGAGGAGATTTGTAAGTGGATTCGTTTCAATAAATGTGGTAAGTGCTGGAGGAAAAGCATGTATAGTGTCCCAGGACTGCCAATCAGAGGCTCAGCAGGTAATTAACTCGGCCTAACTGAGTTAACAACTGCTCATTTAAAGGCCGTGCAAGAGAGGACTTGTCCCAGGTGAAAGGTACAACAGCTTGGAAGTGTCTGAAGCATCGCAGAGTCCAGAGTCCAGTGTACTCTGCTAAAAGCTATGGCCTGAAATGAGACTGGACCACTAGCTGGAACTTACTGAGGAAAGGGCCTCATCCATGGCCAAGGAGGCTAGCCTTTCTGAAATCTGAATAAACCCTAGGCCCAGGCGTCCTTGCTTTGTGCTGAATCCCGGCCTCACAGGCTCCTTGAGTCATTTCCTATGGCTTCGTCTTTCCATTGCAGCAGTGGGAACAACATTTTAGCATCAACAGACCTCCACTGTCATTGTAAACTGGCATGCGCATTCCACCCCCCAATACCTTTTCAAAATGACTTCGGCGAAGCAACAAAGCTGAAGGCACTGCTGACAATTTATGCTAGGCTACTGCATCTCCAGAGGAAAATAGAATAGTGCCCCCCCCCATACTTCACAGGTGGTCCTGAATTATAACAGGGCACTTAGAAAGTGCTTCTTACGGTAATCAGGGATAAAGAAAAGATGCTGGAAATGTAAATATGTAGTTGCTAGGTAGCAAAATAAACCAAGTCTCAGAGACCATTTTTTTTTTTTTTTTAAATCTCAGCTCAAAGCTGTGGCCTGGATAAGTTATAAAAAAAAAAAAAAAAACCAGATAATTCTACTAGCTAGCATTTTGTAAGTGATTACTGGCTAAAGCGCTTCGCATACCCCACTTCATATACTATTGGAAGCAGTTGTGTGGTGCAGATTGAAGAAACTGAGGCTCAGAGTTGAAGTAGCTTACTTGCTCAAGGTCATGTAGGTCCCAAAGAAAATAAGCCTGGATTTGAAGCAAGGGCTTATGGGATTGGCCTGTCAGCAGCCCTTCCTTCTAGTAATAATCCCTGTACTTGGCTTTCCCAGTCTCCTTGTTTCTCGCTTTTTTTTTCCAGCCATTTTCTCTCTGTCTTCCTTATTGGGTGCTCTTTCTTGCATCTTAACCACTAAACTACATCAGTATAGGTCCTGAAGCTCATCTTTTGTGTTTTGTTCTCACTCCAGATGGCTGGTGCTGATGCTGAGACACAGGGCAGATTTAAAGCAGCTTTTGGGTTGGTTTGGATGTGGGATGCCTAAATCTCAGCCATTAGGCTTGAGGTTTTAGGGATTCATTGCAGAGGTATCAGGTATCTGGGCTCCTGAAATCTATCAGAAATGGCCTCAGGGCATAAATGTTGACAATATCTTATATTTTACACACAAGGTGATTAAAGACTCTGCTATAACTATAACAGGGTGACATTGCTCATACCAGATACCACAGATAACAAATAAAAAGCCTAGTGCCATGAATGGTTTGCTGGCTAGTGACATCATATCTAGCCCAAGGTATTTATTGATATAAATAAAGTTTTATTAGAACATTATCATTTCTGTTTGCACATTTCTGTGATTGCTTTTGTGCCATGATAGTATAGTTAATTAGTTGCCATAGAGACCAGTTGACCCTCAAAGCCTAAAATATTTACTCCCTAGTCCATCAGAAAAACGAGTTCTAGCCCCCAGTTTATTATTTTAGCCCTCAATTTATACATTGTTTGTTTGTTTACCTTCTTGTCCCTTTATCCAACTCATTCATTTTTTATTAGTAGTATCTGAGCTGTGTTTCCCCATTTTTCTAAAACCTATTTTATGAAAGTTCCAAGATTGGGGGAAAGCGTTTATTGTTTCTAGCGCCCCCCCCCCATCCTCAGCATGCAGCACTGTGTCCATCACAGATGAGACGCTCAAACCTCTTTATAACGAGTGGGGTAGATGGGTAGATAGGAATTAAGCAGAGAAACACTATGTGCTCAGAAAATAGAGGAATGGTTGGTGTGGATGGCACCGCATTTCCAGCATTTGTAAGTGGCTACAGATAGAGAAAGAAATCAAAGGATGCACCGTTGCCAGTCAGGTATCACCCAGATCTTAGCCCCTTGGGTGCTTTTGTCAGCAACCTCAGCCTTCCGGTACTCAGGGCAATTTTACATTTTCATTTTCATGGTCCTGAAATTCTGGGAGTTGTTACTCAAATGAGCCTTTGAAACTTAGTCACTAGGTAGTCTAGGAACATATGTAATCAGCGCTCCAATCCCTTGAGCAGAATGGGGTATAAACGAGAGGTCTTTGGAGCTCATACAAATAGGCCAATCTCAATTTGGCCGCTACCTGGCTCTGTCAAGGAGAGGAGGCAAGAGAAATAGCAGAGCCACATTTGTCACAGCAGACTTGGTTCTCAGCTATCTGGTTGGCTTCATGTGTAGACATGGAGATATGGCTCATGGAAGGTGCACTGTTGACAGTGAGTTTCTGCTTCACAGGTCCGGTCCATGTAGTCACAGAGAGCTAGATTCCTTGCTCTCTCTCTCTCTCTAAGACCCACAGTCTTTATATAGCTGGTAAAGCTTAACTTATTAGCTAAAAAGGAGGCATTTGGGCCATGTTGATTTTCTAGTTAATGAGCGAGATCTCTAGGTGAGATGAGATATCTGGGTGAGATGCACGCCTGCAGGAAATATGAATAGGTTCCATTGATAAAGGACAACATGGTGAAGGAATTGGATTGTACAGAAACAAATGTCAAGTCAGCCAAGGCAGAAAAGGGGGAGCAAATGGTCCCTCACTCCTTATTTACCATATCAGAATTTAATGGCATGAAAAACAGCAGCCACCGTGTTTTGTTCACAGTATCGTAGGCCAAGAGTTTGGACAGAGTATGAGGGATGTTTGTTTCTGCTTGATGCTGCTCGGATGTCCTGAGTGGCTGGAAATGTCTATAACAGCTTCCCCTTGGGCCATATGTCCAGCACTTGGGTTCTTCCTCAGGTAGCATCTGCTGGGGATGAAATGGCCAAATGGCTCTGTTGTTGGCATGTCTAATTTCTGGGCTGCAATGACTCAAACATCTGGAGCTAATATTGTCCTTTTCCCCCATGTGTTTGATGGGCTTCCTTATAGCGTGGAAGGTTCAGAGCACTCAGATGTCTTCTGTCATAGCCAGCTTCCCCCAGAGAGGGGTTTTTCAGGAAAGTCAGGAAGAATGCCAATTACCTTTTTAAAAAAATGAGGTCTATGTGCCACATCATGTCTGCTGCTTCTCATCATCAGGAACAGCCACAGGGCCAGGTTAACTTGAAGAGACTTGAAGGGCAGACTCCGTTTCTCTATAAGAGAAATAGCATATGCATTCAGGAGGGAAAATAATCAATGGTGTTAGTTGCCATCTGCTGTATATTGCAGCTTCACTGGTGAGGCTTGAGATGTGTACTAATCTCTAGGCATAACAATAAATCATTAGGAGTTGCTTTAAAACTATCCCCTTTAGTAGCAGGTTGTCCCCTAGAGCCTATGACCTGTCTTGGTCCCAGCAATTTGCCAAATGACACAGAGGCCCCACAAATGGTCAAAATGCAGAATATAAGCCTCAAGGGGACATCTGTAATGAACACACTCCACCAAGTTTCAGACTCAGGGATCATCGAAGAAGAGTAAACCTGAAAGATTATAGGAGGCAGAAGTAATGGATGACTATAAGAACACAGGTTTTCAGACACCCCGGGCAGTTGCACATGTGAACTCACAGAGACCGTGACAGTGTGCACAAGACCTGCACAGACTCAAGCCAGATGAAGTCCCAGCACACTGCAGGGAGGTAGTTATTAAGCCATAGCTCTGTCTGAGGAGTTACTAGTAATTGATAGTTTCCAGGAAGGGGAAGAGTTTGTTTTCTTTAAGAATGTGGCACACAGTAGGACAACCTTACTCTAGCAGATGGCTACTTATCCCAGAGTATGAATCTAGAACAAATTGTAGTTGATAAGGTAAAGAAAACAAAAGAAGATATTAACTTGGTTATATATAGAATGAGGGGGGAGGGATAGGGTGAATATGACCAAGACCCGGTGAAATAAATTCTCCCCAAATTAGTAAAAATGTATTTTTAAAAGACTCAGTGGTAATTATCATAGAAACAAACTAGCACACTATTCTAAAAGGAAAACATGTAATACATTGGGGAAGAGAATTAGGATGATTCCTGCTCTGGATAGAAGTCAGTATGACCAATATGGACAGTGCACAAGTTCCCGGTTTTAGTTTTTGTTAGTAACAACTCTGCTTCTACTAATAAATAGTGCAAGGTATCAGCAGATTTTCTGGCTCTAGAAAGTTCTTTTTCTCTTTTGTCTAATTCCTTATAAGGGTAAATATATGACAGCCCAGTGCTGGTGAGATGGCTCAGCAGGTAAAAGTACTTGCCACCAAACCAGATGACCTGAGTTCTATTCATGTGACCCACATGATGGAACAAGAAAACCAACTCCAACAAGGTTTCTTCTGAGCTCTATTTGCCTCTTATGGTGTGCATGTGTGCACTCTCTCTCTCTCTTTCTCTCTCTCTCTCTCTCTCTCTCTCTCTCTCTCTATATATATATATATATATATATATATATATATATATATATATATATATATATATATATATATATATATATATAAAACATTGACTTTTCCTAGAGCTTCCCATAGAATGCAGAAGATTGGAAATGTGTTTTGTTGTTGTTTTGTTATGTTTTTGTTTTATTTCTGTGATTTTCATACTCCCTGAAGCCAAGATCACCCTGGTATTTTTCCCATAGTCCCATTCCATTAGACACACAGTTATGAATGGTTTGGCCTCTTGTGGTACTTGAACTATTAGCTCTTTGGTATTAAGTGGTAAGAAATAAATGTAGACAAGTGAACCGCAGGCCATGTCTTAAAGAATAGGAAGAACGTGTCGAAATGCGTTGATTTCTGCAAGGAGCTGAGGTAGATGTTAAAAATGGAGAGAAGAGCTTGCCATCAGTTTTGTAAAGGTCATCCTGGTGACCGTGAGGCAAATGTGCTGGAGGGGGAGCTGACAAAACTAAGCAAGGTAAGTCTTGTTTTCCCATAGAAACCAGGCTAGGAAAATGCACAAAATACTGATGCACGTTGGAAATTTGTTACATACACACACACACACACAGAGAGAGAGAGAGAGAGAGAGAGAGAGAGAGAGAGAGAGAGAGAGAGGAGAGGGGAGAGAGCGAGAGAGGATGGAGAGAGAGAGAGAGAGAGAGAGAGAATTAAGTCCCTACAAAAACCTGGAATGACCAACTCCTTGAAATGAAGGAACTTAAGCCTCGGTACTACTGCCTTAAAACTGTCTTTAAGCCCTGGGCATTGATTAGGTCTTCTGCCTTGCTTCATATTTTCTCTGCCAATCAATAGTTTGAGAGCTTGATACCTGAAAGTCTTTGGACAGGTTTGATTTAGCAATGAGTGTCGTTATTCAGATAATATCTCATTGGGACGGTTCAGTTTTTTCCTAGGTGAAAACTCCTTTTCATCTTCAGGGTCTTTGATCTGGGCTGGGTGAAATTCCTTCTGATCTGCAGATGTGACAGTGGCTTAGAAGGTAAGAGAGTCAGTCACTGCAGACTAGCACAGTCACTCCTGTCCCTACTGCAGCGGGGACCCCAGTGGTGAGTCTTCACCCAGCTATGCCCTGTCAGATACATCTACTTGCAGGCCGGATCTCTGCTATAATCACTGTAACCTTATCATTCTGTCCTGTCACCGTCCTTTCAAATCGATCTCTCAGCACAGGTTTATCTAACAACTCAATGTCATCACTATGCTTTACTTATTAAAAAAAAAAAAAAAAACACTTGCCCAGCCTGTCCTGCTATTTAAAGATGTAAATTCCACCATGTGTGCTCAATCAGCCCTCCTCCCTTCCCCAAACAACAACTCCCTATTGCTTTCAGAATAAAGTTTAAATGCACCCCATGTTCTATAGAGACCCGAAATGAGCTGCCTTCTGTTCACATGTTTGTAGCCTCTCTCTCACTCTCCCACACCCGTGTGTGTGTGTGTGTGCTTACACACATGTGCAGATGTATTTATGTGTGTGCCTGTGTAAAGAGGTACACGTGCGTGTTTATCCACACTTGTGGAGACCAGAGGTCAGTGTCTGCTGTTGATTTTTCTACCCAGCTTATACACTGATTGTCTAGACTGTGCCGTGAGCTCCTGGGACTTGCCCATCTCTCCCTCCTCAGCACTTGAATTACAGATGCATGCCACCGTGCACAGCACTTCTGTGTGGATGCTAAGGATCGAAACCAGGTCCTCATTCTTGCATGGCAGGTCATTTGCTGACAGAGGAGCCTCCTTGGCCCTGCCACCTTATGTAGGGCCTCTAATTGAACCTGGGGCTCACCAGTTTGTCTAGACTTGGACGGAAAGTTCCAGAGATCCTCCTGTCTCCACTTCCCCCGTGCTGGGATTGTAGACATGCGACACGACACCCATATTTTTTCCTGTGGGTACAGGGGATCAAACTCAGGTTCTTGTGCTTGTGTGGCCAACACTTTATACCAGCTGAGCTTTTCCAAGCCTGTTGAGAGTTTTAATTTCATCTCTAGCCACTGTCTTGTTTGCTGAATACATCCCGGAAATATTAATTTTTTCCCATTCTCTGAAGATGCTAAGCATTTTCAACATCATGGCTTCAACAACTATTTTGCCTCCTTCTAGAATATTCTTCTCATCTTTTATTTTTAGCTACCATTTTTCCTTCAGGTCTGTGATTAAATGTCAACTTGAGTGATTTTCTAAACATCTAATCTAAACAATTTCTACTTCTTTATTTACTATTTTTAATTTTAATTAAAATCTAATTACATTCCTTTTCTGCCTCCAACCCCTCCTTTGTCACCTGCCTCCAATCAATCCCCCTTCTTTTTACTTTATTATTCTTACATGTATATGAATGCATTAATATATAAATATAACCCACTGACTCTGTTTGATATTGCTTGTGTGTATATGATTTCAGGGCTAACTATTTTGTATTGGATAACCAATTGGGGGCTCTGGCAGCCATTAGTTTCCTGTGGTTCTTTCTCTACATGTAGGGCCCTCTGGAACTTCCCCTTCCTCCTTCCTTCCTTCCAAGTTAACATGATTACTGGTACTGTCATCATTCAGGTCTTGTGTAGGGAGTCATATTGTTGAGATAACATGTGTGTAGCATTCCTGTCATTTCTAGAAGACACTATCTCACGGAAGACTTCCTTGTCCTTTGGCTCCTGCAATCTTTCCACCCCCTCTTCTATCAGGTTTTCTGAGTGTTAGGTACAAGAGTTGTGCTATAAAACCATCCATTAGGACAAGGCTCCCCATGATCAGTTGATCTATGCCCTATGATCAGTTGTGATATTCTGTGATACTCTCCATTTTCTGCAAAGAAAAGCTTCTTTGTTTGGGGTGACAGTATAGTTACCTGTGAGCATAGCTTTTAGAATGCAATTAGAAATTTTACTGGCTCAAGAAAGTAAATTTTCGCTGAGAACCGTGACCTCACTGGCCCCTGTAGTTGGCTAAGTTTCTGGTACCAGATATGATTTCCTTTCTGTTGAGAGGGCCTTAAGTTCAGTTAGACAGCAGTTGATGGCCACCCAGATATAAGCCTCTGTTGTGCCTCTAGGGATATCTTGCCATAACGGTCATCACTGTTGTTCAGAGGCATTATAGCTGCGTAGTGGTGCCATGTACTTTGCCTCTCAGTGCGTATCAGAAATGCCACCTGTGGAAATGTTTGTTTATTCTTCTAAGTGTTTTGTGGCTAATATCAGCTTCTTTCCTAGCCTATGAAACCACGGTATATAGAATATTCACTTCTGTTTTGGCCACCAGAGCAACTTTGGAAGTTATGATGGTATTTGGTGTAGAATGGGCAACAGATAGCTATCTGTTCTGTGAATCACTTGTTTATTTTGTAATCAAGCTGGACCATATTGGTTCATTTTTAATTATTCAACATTCAATCAACTATTCTTATGCATTGCTTAAAAATATGAAGGATTGATGACTGGGAGACCTTTAAAGTAGCTCTTGGTTTTGAATCCCATACTGGAGAAAGGAAGATCAGAGGCTGTTCTGGTCTGGGAAGGGTATGGGGTGCATTTTGTGTATAATTTCTTAGAAATCTGTTCTACAGGTCTCACTCCCCAATTGACCACTTTCTTTGGCTCCATCAAACAGAAATACCTCTCAGAACCACTCTGTGAAGCCTCTCCACTTATGACCTCTCCCTCTGTCTTTTGAAAGGTTTTTAATTGCTAATGTTTAATCCTTCCCCCCCCCCCCCATCACAGATTATCTGTCTTGAATTTTATGCCTTTATAAGTCTTCTCAATGTCTGGCATAATCTGAAAAATTAAACAATTAATTATGAGGTGTATTAAGCAATGCACCTCATTGTCTATTAAGTTGTGTTACAAAGGGTACTAGCATTTATAGAGTCCTAAGTAAATGCCAAGGGCTATGCTATATCCTGTCTCATGTTTATACCATATATCCATCTTAATCTGTGAGGTGGTGATAACTAACAGAAGTAAGCATCTTTGGCAAAGGTAGAGATTGGGATTCGGACAGACTATGTAACTTCCTTAGTGCCACATAGATATCACATGGCAAAGCCGGTTTGAAAATGTATGATTCTACTGTGATAGTAACCACTTTCCCAATAGCAAGAACTAATCACATACTTCTAAGCTCACTGAAATAATAGCCCACTTGGGACACTAATACCTTCAAATCTCAAGAGACAGTCTCCTCCTAACACTAATTTTAAGAGTTCACTAAACCTTTCAGGATGCTGCTGACATGGTCCTATTCAACAATGTTTCTTGGGCACCTGTTCACTGTGTTCCCTGTACAAGCAGATCATAGTTGCCCTACCACATCAGTGAATAAAGCAGAAGTATAAAATTGCTTTCTGAAGGCCACATTCTAGTAGTGGCAGGAAATGGAGAGACAACAGGAATAAATAATAAGAGTTGAATAAATTATGTGACACGATAGAAATGACAAATACCCTGAAACAGTAGGACAGGCTGAGTGGGACTAGGGTTAGTCACAGGTAGTCAAGGGTTTGGGTCTCGCAGAAGATGAGATTGGACCAACGCCTTTAGGAAGGCAGGAGATGTGTAGGAAAAGCATCGGCTCGAGGATTCCAAGACAAGTGTGCCTAATGGGTTGGTGGGGAAAGAAGGAAGTCAAGATCCTGTCTTAGCACTGACTGTCTAGAGGCAAGGTTTTAATAATGAAAATCCCACACTGTTCATTGCTGTGTGAACTTATTGGTCCAGTTGGTGGAGCGTTTGGGGAAATGGGACTTCTCTGAATTCAGATGCTTCTAAAACGATACAACTGTGAAAGGATGGAAGCCATGATTCCTCCAAAGAACAGTGATGGCACGGGGGTAGAAATCTAGTCACCCAGGGTCAGAACGTGGCAGCTTCCTGGCCTCCTCCTCCCCCTGAGAGTCTGACATTTCCTCATCAGTCATACTTACTCTCTTAGTCCTGCTCAGCAAGGAGCACAGTATGATGTTGTTGAGCCTGCTGGCTGACGTAGTCACTTCCATCCCTTTTTTTTTTTTTTTTTTTCAACTGACCAGAGATGTGTGGTGAGGGTTTAGTCACAATCCCAAGTCATTTATTTTGCATGGAAATGTATTAGGTAAGATGTCGTTTAGCAAACTCATCACTTTACACTTTTTACTTAGCAGACTCACTTCATTAGTGCTTTATTGCTGAAATTGACTGTCAATTGTGTGGTTAATTCATTTACTTAAGAAATATTTTTTTAATCTGGGCAAACTAATTCAAAGCGCATTGTTAACTCTTTAACAATTAAAGATTTTTGTCAGTGTCAACTCATGTCCTTGGGAAAATTACACCATTTGCTTTCCTTGAAATATCAGATGCTGGAAAAACTCTATGAATAAGTTTACAGAGTGCTACTTAGAACCTATTGTAAGTTAGAAACTTTCACTAAATATATCAGGGGAACTGGCAGAGCTAAGCAAAATCAACTAAAAAGCTTTGCTCCTACCCCTTGGAATGAATAATTATAATCAGAACACATACATTTCCTTAAAGTTTATGTTTTCATTGATAATGTATGTTTGGGCTCTCACAAAAATACTATGGGATAGTGTTAAGATCTCTGAGAGGCAGCCTCTAAGATGGCCCCGGTGATTCTTGCCACATAGTCTATATCAGTGTATTATCTCCTTCCTGTGAGTGCAGGCTACGCCTGTGGCTGGCTTCTAGAGCATAGACTATGGCATGATAAAATGGTGAGACATAATTAGATCCCAAAAAGATTGTGAATCTCATCTTGGTTGTTCATGCTCATGTGCTAATGGGAGCCATCCATGGTGCTGAGTTTCCTTGTAGCGAGATCTAGTCAGCAAGGAATGGTTTTTTTTTCTTGCTATTTTTAATAATGCTAAAAATGTTGAGATGCCACAGAGACAACTGTTGAGAGGCTGGCTAGCAAGAGCAATGCTTTCCTCATGCTCTGTGTACCATGGGAAGAAGCAACTGGGACTTTTGGAACTGGCAAGCAGGCTTCAAGAACAGATCACTACCATTTTTCTAAATGGTAATTGAATCAAACTTGCCTTGGTCTCCATAAAATGGTTACAACCGTGATCCCCAAATATGACTGACTCCAATGTAAAACTATTAACTCCATGTCTCCTGGGTGTGGAGTCAAGAATCCCTATCTAATATGCTCCCCAAGTGACTGCTAATCCTCATCAGGGTTTGGGATCTAGTCTATAAGACAAAACAGACTGACATTATAGTGATCGGCCATTATAATAGCAGCCGAAAACGTGCCAAACAGATCCTTGAGACAGATAGATACAGTGTTTGTTAGTTCTGACCATCAGTTTTTGTTTTTCCTCACACAAAACCATCCATCAGCTTTTGGTGGTTTGAAGATATATTGGTTGACGTTGAACAATATCTAAGCTAAACAGTCTCATTCATGTATTGAAAACATAAATGAAACATTTTCCATTTTATGAGCAACACACTATGTAAATACACTTTTACTTATTTCCTGGAAGTTCCCTGATGGACTGTCCTGTCCTTTGCTACTCAAAGTGTGGTCTGTAGCTAGCATCCTCAGCATCATGGAAGGGTAGCTAAAAATACATAACCAGAGCATAAATGCATAACCAGAGCCATTTTAAACTACTTCAGTGATGTAAAGTAAGGGAGCATTACACTCATTTAATTTATTGGTTAAAACTAAGATACAGCTGGGTGCCATGGCACAAGCCCCCAGTCCCAAGACCAGGCAGATCTCTATGAGTTCAAGGCCAGCCAGGACTTTAAAAAAAAAAAAAAAAGAGTCCAGGACAGCCAAGGCTACACAGAAAAACCCTGTCTTGGGGGAAAAAAGAAAGGAAAAGGAATGCCTAAAATACATGGAGGTAAGAGATATTAGATAATTCAGTAGCAAACCCAGGATGAAGACTCCAGTATTGGAATTCCAAAACTGTTCTTTCTACTCCATCACGTTGTGTTGCCTATGTTTGCACCCACAAACTCTACCTCCTTATCCAGGGTACAGTTTGAAATGGACAGGAGAATTCTCTACCCTGGACCTTGAATGGCAAGCACATTTTAAATAGCTGTTACACGTTTACATTTTCTCTCCCAGGCAAGGTTAGTCATTTCATTTTCTCTTTCTTGCCTATCAATAAAAGGCAAAGTCACCTGTCAGACCGGAGATTGTAAAACTTGTCAAAATTGAAATTTTCTAGTTTAGCTAAGTATTACTCTGCAACTATTTTGCATGCCTTTGTCTTATTACAATTTTGATGAATGAGGAAGAGAAAACAAGCCCCTTTCTTTAAAATGAAGTATTACTTAAAAGTTTTCTGCTTCCTCCTTCCTTCAGCATTAGAGTTTTGAAGGTTAGATCTCTCTCTCTCTCTCTCTCTCTCTCTCTCTCTCTCTCTCTCTCTCTCTCTCTCTCACACACACACACACACACACACACACACACACACACACACACACACTGCTGAGCTCAGTCATCAGTGTGTGCACAGTCGCATCAAAGAAAGAATAAGCAGGCTACCAAGATGAGACTTGATAGCCTATGACCATATAGTGGGGGAGGAGGTCCCCCTCAGCCATAGACCTAGGGGAGTGGAATAGGGTGAAAGCGGGAGGGAGGGAGGAGTGGGAGGATACAAGTGATGGGATAACAATCGAGATGTAATCTGAATATATTAATTAAATAATAAAAAATGGCTTAGTGACAAAAAAGAATTGAATATCACACACACACACACACACACACACACACACACACACACACACACACACACACACAAACCCAATGAGAAACTTCAAATCTGAATCATGTCCAGCCTAACCTGGAGTCACACTGAAAGGGGCAATGTTTACTCTGAGAGAAGGGACGTAGAATCTAGTGTAACTAAACCCTCTAGACACTCATTTGGGAGAAGTGTACATTTAGGGAAATGTGGCTTGTTCACTCCTTCACACTTGCCAGGACAAAAAAGTCAGAGGCAGGAAGCATAAACAGGAGACCATTCCCTGCGGTGTTTATCAGCAAGTTAGAGACACAACTATGGAAGAACAAGATGTTGGCAGCAAACACATATCACAGAAGTGCCCTGGTACACACCAGCCATGTGACATCTACCGTTATAGAGCCTGCAGTCAGGTAAAGGACAAAGATATGAGATAGTTTCACTGTCAGTCCATCACCCTTAAAATCCATGAAGATGACATATGTCCAAGGAGATGCACTGTAATTCATGCATGTGGTGTGGTTATCGCGGCATTATGTAGGCGCCTCAAATGGAAACAGACAGGGTTGTCTTTCTTGATATCATTATTCAGAAAAGGAAAAAAAAGTAGATAATCATCACCTAGATTCTTCTTCTAATATTTTACTAGGCTTATTTTGTCATCTATCTCCCCGTCCATTAATCCATCTTGATTTTATTATGCCTGTCAAAGAGAGTTTCAGACATCAGTGCGTTTCCCCCTTTCTTCTGATACTGAACTGTACATCACTCAGGCATCTATTTTTCCCTTTGAGGTAGTTTTTATCAAAAATGGATTCTTCTCTCACACATACCAGCTGCAGTGTCCCCTCCCTCCATCCCCCCTAACTCCCTCTCATCTCCTCTCTCCCCCATTTTCAGAAAAGAGCAGGCCTCCAAGAGGCAACAGCCAGACAAGACAAAAACAAGATACAATAAGACAAGGCAAAAGCCCTCATATCAAGGACGGATAAGCAACCCATTAGGACAAGAAGAATCACAAGAGCAGGCAAAAGAGTCAGAGATATACCTGCTCCCACGGTTAGGAGTCTCACAAGAACACAAGCTAACAGACAAAATCACGCAGGTCCCCAGCTTGTCTTTTCAGACTGTATGAGCCCATGTGAGCCATGTTTGGTTGATTCAGTCAGCCTTGTTCTTCTTGGTGTCCTCCATCATGCCCTCTGGCTCCTACAGTCTTTTCTCTCTGCCTTCGGTGGGATTCCCTAATCTCCGAGGGGAGAAACCGAGTGGAGTCCTCCAATTTAGTCTCTCTACACACAATGTTTGCCTGTGGATCTCTGCATCTACTCCTATCTGCTGGTGGAGGAAGCTTCTCTGGTGATGGACAAGGCAACAATCTGAGTATAGCAGAATATCATTAGGAATCATTTTACTGATTATTTTATTTTTTCGCCACTCATGTTTGGTTTTATCCTAGCCTCTGGCCTATCCAGTTTTCCAGTTCCTGACCATCCAGGCAGTTTAGGGCACAGGTTCCCTCTCATAGCGTGGGCCTCAAGTTAAACCAAGCATTGGTTGGCTATTCCAACATGTTATACACCGCCATCGCTCCAGCACATTTTTCAGGCAGGATAGATCATGGGTGGAGGGTTTTGGCCTGGGTTGGTGTCCAGGCTTCTCTTTCCATAGGCTGCAGAGTACCTTCTTGTGCCAAAGGAGATGTAGGAGTGAAGGCACCAAGCACACATCAGTTCAACCTCTCTACATTCAATGAGCTGAATGGAAGTTGGCCTCTGCAATGGGGACCTCTCTGCCAGCTTTCAGAAGGCAACTTTCTTTACTGTGTGTGTGTGTGTGTGTGTGTGTGTGTGTGTGTGTGTGATATATGTATGTACGTATAATTTCATCCCATGAGTTCAACATTTGGATATACCTATACAATTCAAATCCCTAATATTATAAATTATCCCCAATTGTCCCCCATGCCTGTATACAGCCAAACCCTTCCCAATTCTCTACAAACTGATAGGTTTTTTTTTTCTAATGGCATTTAAGGCTGGTGGATCTGGATGGACCCAGGGGAGTCTGCTCAAATTGCTGTATCAACCAAAGACAATGCATGCAGTAAACCTAGACCTTCCTAATCAGATCTAGCCAATGGACGATGCATTCTCCACAGTTATGTGGAGAGTAGAGACTGACCCTGACATGAACTCTGGTGCCCCCTATTTGACCACTCCCCGTTGGTGAGGAGGCCTGGTGTCACTCAGAGGAAGGGTAAGCAGGCTTTCTGGATGAGACCTGATAGGCTGTGATCATAAGGTGGTGGAGAAGATCCCCTTCTGTCACAGGCCTTGGAGAAGGGAATAGGGTGAAAGAGGGAGGGAAAGGGGAATGGGAAGATACAAGTGAGGAGATAACAATTGAGATGTAATCTATACAAATTATTTAAATAATTTTTTTAAAATAATGGCATTCTTGATATAATTTTTTTATGGTTTTTATGGGTTTTTTGTTTTTTTGGTATGTTTGTGTTTTTGTTATTGTCTTGAGACAAGGTCTTGTTATGCAGCTTGGGCTGGCCTCAAATGTAACATTTCCTGCCTTAACTTTCCAAGAACATATACAGGCATGTACCTCATACCTCTTAGGAAATGACTTTTGAGCTGAGTCCCCAAAATAAGTAGTATTTATATGGTCTTTGTAGGTTGGGCAATTACCCATCCCAGCCATGGTATGACACTAGTCCAAATGCTAGAAGTTGGTGAAAAAGACAAGATGACCACAGTCTAGTGAGCAAACGACAAAGATACAGGAAAGATGATAAGCGCTACCAGAGCTTTGAAAGCATAGTAAAGAGTGAAAACACAAGAATGTAGCTGGAAGTCAGAGGTTTACCAGCAAAAGTTTTGAACACAGATGACATGCCCTTCTTTGGACTTCTGCAATGCAAACCATAACACAGACAAGCAAGAGAGGGTGTCTTTGGAATTGTGGAGATGCTGTTTTCAGCCATTAGGAGGAACAGGTGGCAGATAGGACCCTGGCCGTGGAGAGAAAGGAACCCTCTCTGCCTCCTCTGTCATATTAACAGACAAAGCTTTTTCTAGCCTTTTCTAATCATGTTTCTCATTATGTCATATTTTTCAAGTACGTAGAATTTTCTGTGCAGATTGTCCAAGTTGTTAATAGTCAGTTACTTTTCTATTGTTATGCTAAGACACCATGAGCAAGGCAACAGAAGAAAGAAAGAGTTTATTGGGCCTACAGTTTCAGAGGGCGAGTCCATGACCATCATGACAGGGAGCATGACAGCAAGCAGGCAGACAGGCAGGCGTGGCACTGGAGAAGTAGCACAAATCTTGATCCTTAAAGCATGCAACAGAGGGCGCCAACTGAGACTGGCACTGGCTTTTGTCATCTCAAACCCACCCCTAGTGACACACATCCTCCAACAAGGCCACACTCATTAATCCTTCCCCAACAGTTCCATCAACTGGACACCAAACATTCGAATATATGAGCCTATCGGGGTGGTTCTCATCCAAATCCCACAGTCCTAGCCACCACAGGATCTCCTTTAAGAATAAGCAGTTCAGATTGTCCTAGAAGCAATGGTCTGGAACAAAGTAAGTAAAGCAACATGAATCCTTCTGCTATTTTTTTTTTTTTTAATGCTGGTGGTTGTTCAGTCAAAAACAGCAATGACATCAGGTCCCATCTGCCGTCCCTTGTGCCTGCAGCTTCAATCAATCCTTTTATCTATGACTCACTCCCTTCCTCATATAATCTCATTCTTTCTTTATACACAAATGCTTCCTAAACGCTACCCCCGAGTTGTCCCTCTGTGTTTGCAAAGATATCAAAACTGCAAATTACATGTCTTCATTACTTCTGCCTAGAGTAAATTACTGACCAAGACACAGTCCTCAGATTCCTTTGCAGATTTTACTTGCACTAGCATGTCACAACTATGCACTGGTGTTACATAAATTCTCAGCGATATTCAGCTTTCTGAAGTCCGTCGATCTTATACTCCTTTCTTTGAAACACTCCAGTCTCCCCTGGAAAACCAAATACTCTCTATTAGCAAACATTTTTTTTTTACCATACTTCATCATTAGTTTGCACAGCATTTTCTAAATGGCACTTCACTGTCTAGTTTGGAGTATTTTTTTATAGGTGAAAGTTCAGCATTTCCCCAGGACCATTACTTTCTAACATAAATGACTCTGAAAGTAAAAATGAATAGAGCATGTACAAGAATGGAGCAGCAGACATATCTTACAAAAAAAAAAAAAAAAGACTCTTGTTCCCATTGAGCTAAAGCATCTTAAAAGCCTACAATTATATCCCTTCCTTTTTGTGGTCCAGCAATATGTTTGCAGGCTCCCATACCCACCCTTCAGCTTTATCCTCTATGTCCCGGTTAGAACAGTTAGTGGGTAAGACTACAGAATGCCCTTCACATGGCTTCTGGCTCACTCAACACTCTTCATTTTAGCTTCAATTACATTAAGTGTATAAACCCATGCTGCAGGACACTGGTATTAGCTCTTCTGCTATTTCCCACTGACTTTCATGAAATTGTGACAAAAGAGAAATCCAAGTTTTCAAAAAAAAAATATTAACAGTGAAACTTGCTCATCAAATAAAATCCTCTCAGAAAGGCTATCTCATAAAACATTTATAAAGCCAGTTACATATGGTTGGAGCAGGAGTAGAAGATGACAGCACACACACACACACACACACACACACACACACACACACACACACACACACACACACATGCACAAAGCCCTTCCCAATGTCCCAATTCACTCTGATCCACAAAGGAAACTCTAAAATGGGTCTGCTTTCCCAGCACCGTACCAGCTGTTAGAACCCAAAGTCTACATACTGGTAATTGGCTACTTTCTTCAGACCAGATGAGTGAAACATCTCCTTTGGCTGTCTATTCAGGAAAAAAAAAAAAAAAAAAAAAAAAAAAAAACTAAAAACCCCAGCTGATGATCCCTTGCATCAGTCAAGACTGGTGGCCTTTAATCAGAAGCATGCGGGTCACCAGAACACTGCTGTCAATTGAATGGCATCATCTAAATTTGAGGATTGTGTATCGTATACAGCCAACACTGTTGATGGGAGAGACAGGAACTCATTTGTAACATCATGACATTTGAATCCATGCTGTCTCTTCCTGGCCTTGTTCTCACAAGGACTAAGCTCTGCAGAATGGCTTCGTTGGCCCCGCTCACTCGCCAGCTAAGCATGTTCTACCAAATTAGCATTAGCTAACCAGTTTATCTGGGGTTTTCCACAATCATTTTTGTGAAATGTTTGTTATTAATTTGCTATTTTCAAAGTTAAGAGACAGAATTTTCTTTTGCTTCTGCCTCTCTACTGTATCCTTAACTTCCTGAAACCCATTACCTCCAGTTTTTACATATTTTATGTACTTTCATTGACTTTGTATTTTTCAAATCTACCTCTGTCTCTGCTGTGTGTCTTGTATTGTTACAAGTTCGTACGTCTTTCTTTTCTCCCTTCTTTAATCCACCCAAATGTATTTATTTTATGGTATCTACAATTGTTTTTATTATTTTCAATTCTTGGGTGGTGTCTTTCTTAGCATCATGTCTGCAGCTTTTTCCCCCACAGGGATAAACTTGTCATTTTCTATATTTTATTTTCCTACTATGAGATCATCTGTAGTGGAGGCAGTTTTGTTCCAAGGTAACTAATGTGTCTTTGATTA
Source organism: Acomys russatus (assembly GCF_903995435.1). Classification (NCBI taxonomy): domain Eukaryota; kingdom Metazoa; phylum Chordata; class Mammalia; order Rodentia; family Muridae; genus Acomys; species Acomys russatus. Next base: position 11,105,497 of record NC_067140.1, on the reverse strand, counting down.
TGAAAATGCCTCTATGCAGGCTGGCTTCTCATTTGCCTGTAGGATAAAGGAGATTTCCAGTAGTCTTGTGGTTTATACATTGAATTCTAGATTTACAGTAGGTCTGTCACACAAGTAAAAAATGCTGTGTGTGTGTGTGTGTGTGTGTGTGTGTGTGTGTGTGTGTGTGTGCGCGTGTCTTCCTGCTCCTGTGTTCTTCCCAGTGATAGGATGACAGCTGTGGATGGCATGCCAGATTTTCACATGAGGTCTGGGATCCAGACTCGGGTCCTCATGCTTGTGCGTTGAGCTTGTCTGAGCACCTCCCATCCTAAGCACATAAGTATTGGCCCCAGAGTCTCATGTGACAGAATTTGATCGAGGGTTTCCTTCCTGATCACTTTTATCTCTATTCTTTATTTTATACGCTGATATTGTTGACTTACCCACCACACACATGTCCAGAGAAATCATATACTCTAATTAACAGCACCAAGATTAAAATACTACACACTGATTGTGCACTATGAACGATAACAAAGTTTACATATTTTTATTTCTGTCTGTGAACTGGTTTTTTACTGATAAAACTAGAAATTTTAGTCATGAAGTTTTGCAGTGCTGCTCTGTATGATTTTTCTGTGCTTAACATGTCAGTTCTTTTAGAATGCGACTTCCTTCGTTTGGGTTGGTTTTGTTTTGTTTATTCCTATTTTGTGTTTTTCCTGGAGTTACAGCTTTTACTTGTTTTTCACCCACCCAAGCCTCTGGAGAAGAGGTAACTAGTGGAGCTTTGGGAGCGTTGTGTCAGGGAATGCTTTTCTGTAAGCCTACAAATAAAAAAGAACGTGTTTCAGTACGTAATCTTGGATTCATACCTTTTTCTCGTCAAGAATTTTATTTCACTGCCTTCTGGCATTTAAAAAAGTGGGCAAGAGAAGATAGAGTAGTGCTGTTTCTTTTATTTTAGCAGTTGTCAGGTTTGGGTTTGGTTTTTTGTTTTGTTTTTGTGTTTCAGCCTAGATGTTTGTCTGAGTCTTTCTGTATCACTGATGTTTAAACAGGCCAAGTATCGGTAGTTCTGATTTTGAGTTTTATGTGGAAACTGTACTTGAAGATCTTGGTTTTGGCTTTTGGGTTGTGGTTTTGGTTTTGGTTTTTTTGGGCCAAGATCTGTGTTCATATGGGTTTTGTTTTGTTTATTTGTTTGTTTTTTTATTGTTCCTGTTCACTTATTCTGTTCTCTTCTTTAGTAACACAATTATCTGTTGTCTATATGTCTGTTTTCTTTTCTCTGAAATTGCCTCTTTTTTTTACACAATATTTTCTTTCTTTCTAATAAAAACTTTAAAGTATGGTTTTAACTAGACCTATGATACCTTAACAGTATGGCTGCCTAAATGGGACCTGAACAGTGACCACACCAATAGACATAATGTTGTGGAAGGGGATGTCTCATAGGGCCCTGCCCTTGGACAAAGAGCTACAGGCAGCTAAGAACTGCTGAGAGCTGCTGATCCCCAGGGATTAGCTCGCAGCCCATTATCCCACACCAGGTGCCAGGCCTGAAACAATATCCCAACAAGCAGCACTAAATGAAACAAACAGGTTATATTTATACACTTAGACTTAGATAACAATAACAATTAGGGAGAAAGAGGCCATGACTTTGAGAAGGAGGGAGGGAGGGACGGAGGGAAGGAGGGAGGGAGGGAGAGAGGAAGGTTCATGGAAGGAGTTGGAAGGAGAAAAGAGGTGAGAGATGGTGTTCTTATATTTTAATTATAAAGAATAAAGGACATTTAAAATAAATAAAAAAAAAGAAAATCTTAATTTTAACTATTTTGTTTTACTCTTGGTTAATCTCTTCATTATACATAGCAATGCCATTGAGTGGAATATTTCAACATGTGCATGAGGCATGCACTGATCAAGCGTAACTGGTCTTTTCCATCCCACCTCCCGCTACCACCATGTCCCAGCCTCTGGTTAGCGTCAGTTTACATTCAGGCTCATGTCTTCCAGCGCCTACAGATGAGGGAAGTATGCGGTTCTGCTCTTTCTTTGCCTGGCTTATTCCACTGAACAAAAAGTCCTCCAGTTACAGGCATTCTGCTATGAATGGTGGCATCCGTCTTTTTTGTTTTTTGTTTTTTGTTTTTTTTTAAACAATTTTAACTTTTATTATAGTTTTATCATAGTCTTCATCTCCCCTGGTCCTTCCAGATCCTCTCTCCCTCCATAGCCATCCAACTTTAAGTTCTTTCTCAAAAATAAACAACAACAACAACAAAAATACAACAACAAACAACCCCCCAAACTAAGAAAACAAAATAACCCCTCCCAAAATAAAACACCAAATGGTAACCAAACAAAAGCACACACACACACACACCTGTGAATCTCATTAAGCATTGGTAAGTATTGGTCAGCTGCTTATGAACATGAGACCTGCCCTGCAGTAGTTGATATACCCTGTGTCACTCATTGGAGAAAACTAATCTTTTCTCTCTCAGCAGGTATAAACCACAGGTTGGTTGTGAACCTTTACCCTAGTGACTAGATTTTTCATTCATTCGTTTATTTATTTATTCATTCATTCATTTAAAAATATAACAAAATAAGATGTAATAGGGTAAAACAAAAATTATCACATCAAAGTTGGAGAAGAAAAAGCAACAGAAGGAAAAGAACCCAAGAGAAGGCAGAGGAATCAAAGACCCAGTTGTTTGTACACTCAGAAATCCTGTAAAAACAGTAAACTTGAAGCCATGATATAAGCACAGAGGACCTGGTGCAGAATGCTGCTGTGTCAGACTGTGTGAGTGCACATGAGCTTTGCTTGTGTTGATTTAGATTTGTTTGTTTGTTTGTTTGTTTGGTGTCCTCCATCCTCTCTGGCTTTTACCTCCTCTTCCACAGGGTTCCCTGAGCTCTGAGGGGAAAGAGATTTCATGGAGGCATCCTATTTTGGCCTGAGTGTTTTATGCTCTCACACTCTCTGTGTAATGTCTGGTTGTGTGTCTCTGTGTTTATTCCCATTTGCTTTTCTGATAATGACTGAACAAGGAATTAATCTTCAAGTATAACAGAATATCATTAGGAGTCATTTTATCACTACATTTTTAAGACCAGTATTATTTGGTTGTACCTCGGTTCCTGGGCTAACAAGCTTCAGGTTCTTGGTCACCAGTTCAGTATAGGCTCCAACTCATGGGGTGAAGTCCAATAAGTTATTGGTTGGTTACTCCCACAGGTTTTGTGCCACCACTGCTCTAGCATATCTGTCAGGCAGTACACCATTGTGCATAAAGGTCTTTTGTCTGGCTGGTGTTTATGTTTCTCTTTTAAAAACACACAAAGTACCTTCCTTCCTGTGCCAAAGACACTGGGCTGTAGGGGTGAAGGCTCTATGTAGGCACTAGCTCAAACATGTTCAACGAATTGTGTAGGTGTTGTCTTCAGCAGCGGGGCCTTGCTGTCAGTTTGTGAAGAGCAACCTGTAGTCTTGACAACAGACTGAGTTATTTGGGAATTCCCCTGGGACCCCTTTGGCCAACAGCTTCATTAGATGTGCTGGAATTGGATGTACTAGTACCCAATCTTAGTACTGGAAGCTTCATTTGGTGACAAGACATAGGTAATTGAGACCCTGTCACTTTGTTTAGATTTATTTCATACATGTGTATATTTTAGGAATATTTCTATTATATTAGTTTTTCAACCCCCCCCTTAATTTTATGTGTCCATCCACATATTCCCTCCCACAACCCCCTTCGCCCTCTGGAACCTCCCATTCCAGCCACGCTTCCATCATATCTGTCTTTTCTAGTTCCCTTCCCTAATGAGCTCTAACTATTCCTTCTAGTCCCTTATAATACTAGCCGGTATTGAACATGTTCAATGTTTTTAAAAACTGTCTTATTAATCTTTCCTTTATATGTTCTTGAATTTGACTTTCTAAGATGTACTTTTGCTTTCTGGGATATAAGCTAATATACCTAAACAGTAGAAGCCATGCCACAATGACTGTGATGAAAACTTAGTCCACTATCTAACAGAATAGAAGAGCAAGCATGAGAACAAGTTCCAGGAGAGTTTGTAGGACCCAAGTCCTTCCAGCTCTCCTCATGGCAGCTCTTCTCACATTGGTGCTGCCCCAAGGCTGGCTCCCACCATGAACACATGACTATTTTTAGAAGTTTTGCTCATCAAGCCCAGAGCTGATGATGCCCAACAGCAGAGACAGGTAGCTAGGATAGTCCTCTCGGCTGTAAGAAGGGCCTAAGACTTTCATCCCGCTTCACTGACTGGGCAGGGCTGACAAAGGGGGTCAGAACACCTCAGTTGACGTAAAGAAATTGGGATGTTCTCACACGTCTTGGATTAAGTTCCAGAGCTCTAGCAAGACTGACTGCTATTCTTCTAAATATTGTGGGTTTTTGGAAAAAAAAACATACAGAGCGTCATTTTTCTTACCCGCTAGCTAACATGGTATATTTTTCATGAGGTTACATTTCTGTCTTATTTATGTTTGTTTACTTTTAAAGAAAGAGGAGTTTCTCTGGTATTCGTCAATAAATGCAGCAAGTGGGCTGCCATTATCCTTCACTGGTGACCTCAGGGCTCCTTCTCTTGTGAGTTAAACAGGAGTGATGGTCATTTGCTGCCCCCATGCCTGGGCATGAGCCTTCTCCTGGCACAAGAGCAAAAGCGCGCAGTACATGTCTCCCATCAAAGACAACGCTTGGCTTCTCATCAGAAAAAGCAAGTTGGGATCAGGATCATGGATACAAAGTTCTTTGTTTGGTCTTTATCTTTGTGCAAGAATCCAGAGGAGGGGTGTGGGAAGGAGAAAATGCCAGGGGAGTTCCTACTTCTCATATTTGGTTGTGTCTGTCTTTGGTTTCTCTGAGCCTGGAAAGAAAGTAGAAGAAGATGAGATGCTTCTTTTCTATTCTTAGGACCAGTGAATATTTTTTTTTACCTCGAGGAACAAGGTCTTTTAGTATCAGATGTCCCTTATGTCTTGTTCATTTCAACATAGCAGGTAACATTCTGCATCCTGTTTAGTTTTACATGTCCAATCCTACCCATTCAGTCAAGTACATGAAACCAAGAAAAGATACGTCAGTCTCCCATTACACTGAGTGATAGCAGGTTCTTAACTTGGTACAAGATGGGCATGGGAACTGACCATCCCTCCCTCAGGGGTCAAAAATCTCATGCACCTATTCTAGTACAAGTCTAGAACTATATATGTGTTGTTTTTTTCAAGACAGGGTTTCTCTTTGTAGCTCTAGCTGACCTGGACTCACTTTGTAGACCAGGCTGGCCTCGAACTCACAGCGATCCGCCTGCCTCTGCCTCCCGAGTGCTGGGATTAAAGGCGTGCGCCACCACGCCCGGCTCAAGAACACATTTTTTAATATAATGACTTATAACCACAAGCCAACTGTTTCATCTTCTGTTTTACCAAAGAAGCCACAATTGCTTTCAACTCAAGGGGGTGCGGAGGCAGGGACAGAACTGCCTTGCTGAAATTGCAAAGATATTCTTTTATACAATTGTAGAGATTCTAAAGAAATGTGACAATTTACGTTTTTTATCTGTGTGCACATGATAGCGCTGTAATTCACATATACTCCTCCCAAACTCTGGCACTTAGGTTGGTTGACAGACTTCGATTTCACGTCCTAGTATGAGTTTACCCTGCAGTGTACTTATGTTTGGTGAGACAGGGAAAGGAAGAAAGCCACCTACCAGGAGTCTCACCTGGAGACTTTCTACAGCGGAATTCCATTTTACCTTTGCCACCATCAGAGATGATGGTGGTGGCGTGTAATAATTGTGGCCATCACCAATTAAAAACAAAAATTTTAGGCTCACTACAAGTTATGTGAGGTCTCATAGCTATAAAGTTATGAATTTCGTATTTGAATCCAAGTTTTTTTTTCAGACCCTGTGATTTGACTCTGATGCCTGATGTTGTTCCAGCTCCTGCCATGCGAGTTCTGACACATCCCCGCACTATCTATGTGACTGAACCTCCTCCTCCTTTCTCTCTGACTCTCTGTGTCTCTCTGTCTCTGTCTCTGTCTCTCTCTCTGTGTCTCTCTCTCTCTCTGTCTGTCTCTCTCTGTCTCTCTCTCTCTGTCTCTCTCTCTCTCTCTCTCTCTCTCTCTCCCCCCCCCCTCCTCACACCCTCTGCTCCCAGCAAGCAGTCTAGATATTTGCCATCCAAAGTGGCCATTTTCCTACCCTAAATGGCACAGGGATTTGAAAGGAGTTTTGATAGATGAAATAAGAAACTGATGGTGGGATCAGACATTACAGGAATTTGGTTGACTGGTTCGGAAGTTTTTGCCTTGACTCTGTGAAGATTTTTGGTAAAAAAAAAAAAAAAAAAAAAAAAAAAATGGTTTGGCCGTCTATTTAAAGAGAACCATAAGAGCAGAAAAGGGGCTACTGGGGTACTGATGGCGTGCTCCTGCCAGAGGAACTGGACCCAGGCCATGGCCATGCGAATGGAAGAGAGCAGAAAGACGCCAAGGAAGGAAGAGAAGCTACTCTGCTATGTTGATCTATTTTCCATTGCTACATCACAATTTCTGAGGCTAGGTATTTTATAAAGCAAAAAAAAAAAAAAAAAAAAAATCATTTAGCTCAGATTTAGATGCTGAAAATCTCTGCTCTCTGACGAGGGTCCCTTTGGACCCCTTGACTATTTTTCAGCATGACAGAAGGTATCATGGGAAAAACATATGCACATGGTGAGAAAGGAAGCCAGTGAACGGGTACAGGTCAGCCTTGCTCTTCATAACAACCTTCTGTAGTGTTGACGTCACCAGGAGACTTCATCTCCTCTCACTTTTGCCACATTGAGGAACATGTTTCCAACATGTGAACTTTGTGTGGGGGTGGGGATCTCATTCAAACCCCATTAAACTGCAACCGATGCCCCCAAAGATGACCTGGATTCCTTCTCCATTGTGTGAATTCCTGTGTGCCAGTGGAACATTGTACATATCATTAAAACGCCTTTTGTTCTCTCACTAGGTTATAGGGATTGGCCTGGGCAGTTCTCGCACACTCTATCTTCGAATCCTCACACCTATCTTTTTGCTGTGTGAAGAACGTTCGGAGAAACTGAGGCTCAGAAAATTGGTCACTTGGGCCAAGGTCACAGGAATGTGATTGGTCAGTCTGTGACCCCAGCCCTGTCTTGTCAGGACCCAACCTCAGCCTCTTTCAGGCTGCAGACTCTAGCCACTTCTGAAATGGCTTGGCAGACACTTTAACCAAGGCTAAAATGTAACAAATCCCACATACCCATGATCTTATAGGTTACTATCATTCATAATGAAGGAATATCTAGAAAATGATTAACTGCTGTCCAAACGCAGCTACTTACTACTTGAGGTCATTGGAATTACAAGTGTACGCCTTCTGCCACATTATCCACATTTCAAGCTTTCAGTAGCCATGGGTGGCAAGTGGCTGCGATGCTGAAGCCATAGAACCGTCCTGTCATGTGCAGAGTTTTATTGCAGAATGCTTGGGCTAGAGCTGTCTTACACAAGACCAAAACCTCTTTATTTAGAGTCCACTCAAGCTCTAAATAATCTTTCTTTAGGATTTCACCTGGCTCTAGATAAGTCTGCGTGTACCTGCATTGTCCGACACAGTAGCCATTAGCCATTAGTCACCAGTGTCTACTGAGCCCTGGAAATATGACTGGTATGACTGAAATACTCCAGAAGTGTGAGGTACACCCTAGATTTCATAGCTTTTGTATCAATAAAGAATGTAAGAGACAACATTAATAATTTTACACTGAGCATATGTTGAAATATTACTTTGGCTATGTTGGGTTAAAAAAGCATACTGTTGAAATTAATGGCCTGTGTTCTTAAAAAAAAAAAAAAAACTTTTCAAATGTTGTGCAAGACCAATTTCAATTATATCCATGGCTTGCATAGTATTTCCTCCGGACAGTCTGCTGTAGATCTCTTCACCCGTCTATGTGACTCTAAAGTACAATTCTTTCTCTGAATTTCTCTAGATCTTTGCTGCCCAGTAGGTACCCATATGCCACATGTGGGCAACAATTCTCTTCATGCACATAAGTAAAATTGTTCCTATGTGTCTGCTAGTGCATGAGTGTGTGTGTGAGAGAGAGAGAGAGAGAGAAAGAGACAGAGACAGAGACAGAGACAGACAGAGACAGAGAGAGTGACAGAGAGACACAAAGAGACACAGAGAGGGAAACAAGGGGGGACATTTGGAGGCCAACAGTAGACAGACACTACATATCTTACTCTGTCATTTCCACACCACCCTTTAAGACAGGATTTCTCATTGAACCTGGAGGTTGCTTACTTAGCTCCACTTAGCCAGCACGCCTCAGCCATCTCTGCCCCACAGCCCTGGGATTCCATGTGATTGGCACCTTGCCTGACCTTTTCAACATGGATTCTCGGGGGCCAAACTCAGGACCTTTGCCCATTTCGCAAGCACTTTACTGACTAAGCCATCTCTTGAGCTCCTGCATGTGGGTGCTTCCAGTGAAACAAAGCAAAATGTAAAATGTTGACCCTCTGTCACATTAGCCACGGTTCTGTCACTCAGCGGCCACGTGTAGTTAATGGCTACCATATTGCAAGGCACAGATGGAACATGTTTCCATTGTCACAGAAAGGTCTAGCAGGCAGTACCAATGTAGATTGTACACAGAGATATCAAGAGGTGCAGAGGTGAGTTATGAAAAATGCAGCAGGTTTCCATGGCACCTAACCCTGTAGCACATAGTCTTCTGTCTCCTAGGTTCTTGTCACTGCTTTGCCTTGTTAGAGCTGTTTATATACAATTTATCTCTTCACGGGTCTTCCTCCAGGGGCTTGTGGTGTGCTTATCTCCACTACCACACAGAGTTCCACCCCCACTCCCTCCTATGTGTAGGCTAGCATGGTACTTTGTACAAGACAGGCACCTAGGAAGTATTTGTGAAACAGTTGACGTGGCAACATCAACCAAGTGATTGGAACAATATGACTGAAACACATTGAGATCTGGGTAGCAGAATGTACCAGATAGGGGGCTAGAGGGATCCTATAGAGAAAAGAAGAGGAGTTAGCAGAACGACAGACAGAGGAAATCAGAGAGACAGGTAACTGTTGACCCAAAGGCTTCTCAGTGTGACTGCCACCTTTGAACCCATGGTACAAGCTCCCAGCTTACAGTGATAGAGTTCCCACAGCCTCGGGCAGTAGCTACATAAGAAGTGCAGAAGAGCACTGCCTCTGCCTCTATTGCCTGCCCTTGGATCCCTTTCCCCTAACTGGGCTGCCATGTCTCGCCTCAATAGGAGAAGACGTGCCTGTTCCTAGTGAGGAGAAAGGAAGAGGGAATGAAAGGGGAGGGAGGAGAGGAGGGAGGGAAAGCTGCAATTAAAATGTAAAGTAAATAAACAAATTAGTTAATGAAAAGGAGGAAGTACAGAAGAAACCCCAAATATTATTACATGATACATAAACAGGCAAGACCTATGAATGGGAAGTATGAAAATTAAAGGTCTGATGAGGAGGGAGAATGAAAAATGGCCTCTCCCTGGGCCAGCTGGTTTGAGTTACATTTTATGGGCAGTGTGTGAATTCCGGCGCCCTTGTTGAATTTGTGGCAGACTCGCACATTAGTTTTAAGGCTCCCTCTCGAATAGGAACATCATAACGCTTTTTAATTGGTGCTGATAAAAAACGTAGCATTACTTGTAGGTTCCTGAGAGAAGTGAGTTGTGAAATTGGGTTTTCATTAAACCTAATGACGGAAAATTAAGCATAGTGCGTCTGGCGAAATGGGGTGTGATACAAGGCATCACTTCTGCATTATCGAAGGTTAATAAGGGAATAGGTGAGGTAAGATACATTGGAAAAGGGAGTTCAACTAGTTGAATTAATAAACCTTGAAAATCCCTCGGTTCCAAGTCCTGGTGGCATCATTAGTATGGGCATCGGCATTATCACAAATGCTATGGCGATACATGTTGTTACATTCCAAATGCATTTATTTTCCCTTCCACTGTTGGTTTTGCTTATGCCAAGTTTACAGTCCATCTAGCAATGTGTTTAGGAGGAAACACCCATATTGATAGCCCTTTCAGCTTGGAAACTTTTGGTGTCTCCTGAAAATTTGCCACGTGCCAACTCCTAGGAAGCTTGCCTCTGCCAGGCAGCTGGTCTCCCATGCAGCCTGCACCATGTGCCCTTCAGTAAAGTCAGGGACAGGGCATATATTATTGTCAATGAAGCCAGGAAAATTGTTTTTAGCATCTCACTCCAGTCCTTCTTCCCTGTGTTTGAACTTGTATCCTCGATGTCTTTCTATTGGATGTTCGGGGTCATTAACAAAGGCTAGCTCTGCCTTATCTACTCATTGCATAAAGCAGAAAATGCTGAAACCATGAGAGACATACAGATATCTCACCTACTAGTGAGGTATGACTCAGTCTGAAGCTCAGGCTAATCAAAGCCATAGCTTGTTCTTCTATGGAGATGACAGCAGGTGGGGTCAGATAGAAAGATGGAAAGTAAGGAATGTGGCCCTGACTCATCCATGACAATAGATGAACAGAGGAGATGGTAACTAAGACTCTTGTTGTCCCTCAACTGAGACATTTCCCCCAGATACTGTGCTTTGGATACTAAAGCCAAGCTAAAGTGGGGTTAGCCCAGTGTGGCCAGTTGGTCATCCTGTGGGCCAGACAGGTCTCTCTGGTACTGTGTCTTGTGAGGAACTGATTTTGATTTCTGATGTTATCACAAAGGAGTGGATTGTGCTTTCCCGTAGAGTCTGTTTGACAGATTATTGTGACAGGGGAGACAAACAAGCTGAAGGCAACATGGCTTTTAAAAAGATCAGTTACGGAAAACTCTAGAATATATACTGAGCCTCTTGGGGGGTGAACATGGCACAGGCTTCATGGATGTCTGCATGGGAGTCTCAGTGTTTGAAAACATCTGGATATACACATCAATGGCCACATCTGGCAGGTCTTATCTCTCACATGGTACAAACAGAATGGCTTCAGGGCAGAGACTGTCAGAATATTGGAGAGGATATAAACATGCCAAGCCTGCCTGGTTCTGGGAAAGAGAAATGGTTTCCAGAGAGACAAAAAAAATGGAAAGTACTTGAAGCGGTTCAGTATGTAGAGAGATTTTCATGAAGGAGAGGTCTAACTTTTTTTTTTTTAAGATAGGCAAGGTCTCATATAATCAAGGCTGGCTTCGAACTTGCTATTTAGTTGAGGGGGACTGGACTTTGGTTCTTTCTGTTTGCCTGTTTTGGATCTCTAGGATAAAAAGTACATGCAAACCAAGCATTATTCTGTGCTGGGGACCAAATTTAGGGCTTTGCACATGCTAGGTGGACATTGCCAACTGAGTGATACCCCTCTGCCATATCAAGGGGTGTGGTGTGGGATGCCCATGAGAGTCATGGCTGGTGAGAGTGAAGGAAGAAGTTTAGAGGAATCTGCAAATTGGGATCAGGGGCATTTCAAGGTCAATGGTAGTAAGAGAGGAAATAAATGATAGAAAGAAAGTGGCCTCTGTTACAGAGCCCATTTCTGTAGTGAGCAGCTGGAGGGTTGGAGTCCCTGCTACCTACTAGGAGTCCAAGACTAGCTATACTTCCTCCCAGTGTACAACCCAAAGGAAACAAACTAGGAGATAAATCAGATTGCAGACATCCAGGCCCAGAAGCAATCAGATGGATCTTCTGGCCAGGAACCTGAGACTCCTCCTCTGCAGACAAGCAACTGAGACTATATGCAGGTCTGTGGTTTCCCAAACAAGAAGGTCCTCCCCAGATGTCTAGCCTAGCTTCTTCCTAGTTCTGGAACTGGCTGGTATCGACCAAGGCATACAACAAGCCTGGAGAGAGGACTAAGAACCAACAAGGGATGGTCACTAAACTGTCGCTTTGTCTTTGCACAATCAATAATGAGCCCTTGAAGCTGAAACGAATCGAGGATCGTTGCATGCATTGCTTCGTTATCTCTCCCATTCAACCCTGTGCACATAGCCAAGCCAGGGAAGCAATGTCCTTTGTCTTTCTGTAATTTCCTGACCTGTGGACGACACAGTTCCCTCTGCCCTCCGTGGGCCGTGCTGGGGGAGAGGGGTACAAAGAACAAAGTTCCCAAAGTGATGGTTTGTGCTACTTCTTTTTCTTTGAAGCAGATGGCAGCCGTGGAGAGCTGTCCCAACCCACCCTCACCATACAAACTCACCCTTACCGGACCTGTGACCCTGTGGAGATGAGCTACCCCAGGGACCAGTTCCAGCCGGCCATCCGGGTGGCCGACCTGCTTCAGCACATCACCCAGATGAAACGAGGCCAGGGCTATGGGTTCAAGGAGGAATACGAGGTAAGAGACGGTGAGAGGCTTCCCCAATAGCTCATGGGTACACTTGGAAAGCTAAAGCTGCACCTTTGACCTTGAGCAACAGTAATGCCTGAGAGTGTGGTGGAAACACCCAACTAGACCCACTTAATCAGGACTTACATTTTTAACTAGAACCTACACTTTAAATTTAAGAAATATCATGCTCTAAAACCCTACAGTTTTGAGTCAACCCTTTCTTCACTATGAAGGTAGAATGGCTCATGCCTGCTTCCCACATGGTCCAGAAAAGCCAGCAGATCTCCCCTGTCAACAGTGTCTGGCATGCCGCTGTTTCCTGCCCACTTCTTGCCCAGTGTTGATGCTTCTGTGCTGTTACCGTGCTCCACCAAGACTGGGTAGTGCAGTAACTGTGGTGCCATCTCTCTGTACCTCTTCCTCCTTCCTGCATTGGTTATTCCTTTCCTCCCATAACCCCCTCACTCCCAGCATCTCTAGTATGATAGATATAAATGCGTGTCATAGTTTTTTCAGGAGCTACATGGGGAACAGACAACCACAGCAAAGTACGGAAAGTGCCTGAGTCCAACAGTATAGCCCTGTAGCTTCCTAACCATGCAGCATGCTAGCAAAGCCCTCTGAGGGTCTAGTGCTGGCCTCTCCTCTACCCTGAGTCTTCGTTAGTGTCTTCCAGCACCACTCCCATCATGGCTCCAATCTCTCTTGTTGCTGTCATTGTCTAAGTCCTTTCGTTTCAAATCTTACCTACTAGATCTCACCATTTATGAAAGAAAATACAAAAGCAAAGAAAATCCACTAGGACATTTTCCTAGACCAAAGAGCGGCTCACCCCGCCCCACCCCCCACAAAAGTGGCGGTTCTCTTAATGACAGTGCAGTCCGGCTGCAGCATCTTCCTTTGCGTCTCTTTCCTTTCTATCTCCCTCTCTTCTTTCCCCAAACATCCCTTCAGCATCTTCTATGTGCCATGGGCTAAAGGATACCCAGTGGGTTTTCCCTCCCTTCCTTTCCTGCCTTCCTTCTCTCTTTCCCTTCCTTCTGTCACATGTAACAATGGCCCAGATATGTTCTGTTGAGTTCCACTGTGTGCAGTGCAGGTTCTTTGGATCACACCAGCTCACTATATCACTAGAACATGCTCACTAGAGTAGGTTTTCTTCTTTCCTTTTTTTTTTTTTTTTTTTTTTTTTTTTTTTTTTTTTTTTTCTTGGTTGGTTGGTTGGTGTTTGATTGTTTGTTTGTTTTGAGGCAAGATTTCTCTGTTTAGCCTTGACTGTCCTGAACTTGCTTTGTAGACCAGGCTGGCCTCAAACTCACCTGGATCCACCTGCCTCTGCCTCCCTGGGTGCTGAGATTACAGGCCTGTGCCACCATGCCCAGCTGAGTTAGTATTTCTGATGCCATGGGAGGACATGAAATCATGCTAAATGTGGGATCCAGATAGCTGGGTTTCAATGCGGTAAACTGCATGATCCTGGCATATCACTTTGTTATCTCAGTTTTCAAATTCATCATTAGCTGAAGAGTGTGCCCAAATGGCTCCTAAGACCTATATGCTCCTAAAACTTTATAGGAGGATAAAATAGTGGAGAGGGCCATGTTTGAAATACTTTGAGAACAAAAACATTCATGTCAATGGATGTAACCACCAGCTCAGAAGAACCAGTAGTTAATTTCAGGTTTAGTCTAAGTCACATACCATTTTTTGTGTATACTAAGTCTATTACAAGATTAATAATCTTGTAGATTCATAATTTCATTGCTCCTTTTTGAAAAAATTAGGACACAGGTTGATAAAGGAAAATGCATTTGTTTACAGTTTTCCCAAACCAGTGAAAAATAGACTCTTGATCAAGGCCTGATTTCAGCAGCATTGTTGCCTTTTTATAGAAAAGATGAAATGAAATCCAAAAGGTATGAAACGTTAATTTAAGTTTCTAGAATTATGTGACATGTCTTCCCAAGAGGCAATATCCTCCTCTGATTCACACCAAGGCTGACCAAGCCTTTCCCTTGCCCAAGCCTGGGACTCACTGGGGCCCATCATTTCACAAGCATGATAGCCAACAAGAGGGTCCATGTCTTGCTTTCCAATATTGCCTCTCCTGCCTGGATGTTAGAAGACTGCCAATTTTGGAAGGATAATGGAACAAGGTGGTAAAGCTCCCATCGCATCTGAGTCAGATCTCCTGAAAGGATGAATGGTCCCAAGCCTTGTGTGTGTGCTGATGCATGTGGATGCAGATCTGTTTGTTGAGCAAATATCTCAGCACAGGATGTGTTGTTTGTAAAGGCATGTGCAATATTATTATAGTTTGATGATCCCTTGGTCATTATAATTTGTCTTGAAGTTTCAAATAGCAGAAAGGTGCATGATGGTCAAAGACTAAAATACTGTTGTTCTGTGAACTTTAAATCTAAAACTCAAGAACACAGTAAAGATGTAATTGACCATTTTGATACATTTCTTTCCAATCTATTTCTTCTCAAGCATCTATTCCTGTATGTTCAGTTGCTGTTTGTTGTTGTCAGGTTGGTGGCTTTGTTTTTATTTTTATTTTTTCTTTATTCTTGTCAACATCTCTCAAGCTTTCTAGCATGGATATAAACTTATTTTACAGGGAAAATGTGTGTTATTCCATCATTTGGTCCTCAAATACAAATCTCCCCAATGAGGCCAGCCTTACCCAATTAGTTCAAATTGTATTCATGGGCTGACTAGTGTGACATCCTTCTGGCTAATAGCATTGTATGATTAACCAGAAGCTAGTTAGAAGGCATTGCACATTGCAATAGTCTACTTTGTAAGATGGGGTAGTCCACTTTCTTAGAAAAATGACTGCTTTTCTTTTTATCAGAAAGGCTCCTATGATTTCTAGAATCTTCATCTTATATACAAATTACAGATCTGCTTCAAGACTCAGTGTAGACGTAAGCCCCAAGCCTCCAGGTTTGCTTTTGTACATCTGCTGTGTGATGTCCTTGCCTGTCACCTCCCTGTACTGCTCTCCCTTTGTTTTTTGTTTGTTTTTTTTTTTTTTTCATACCAATGTGTGGATTTGACAAGTTGACATCTAAGGGACCATCAGCGTTAGCAAGCTGCACCTTGCAAAATCCGACTCAGCTGTACAGTATCTCCCAGATTTGTTCAGTAAATATTTATTATTTACTATTACCCAGGAGTATTTTAGGCATTTGGGATACAACAGGGAGTGAAACAAATCCATGCCCTCGTGAGGCTTGTATTCTAGCACGGGAAATAGAAAATAAATATGCCTTAAAATAAATAAATAAATCACCGTTTCCTGTGTTACAGACTACCTGAAATATGAGCAACAGAAAACAATTGATTTATGTAACAGTTGGTTCCGTGTAGTAGGTATTTGAACAGTGAACGAGAGGTATGGTGATCTCTTCTCTGTAATGCAAGGTTCCATCTACAGCATCTTTATTCTGATGTCTAATAGTGGATATACACATCATCTGAGGTCTCAGTGGAGATCTTCCACTGGAATTCCTCTAAGCAACCTCCTGAGTGGCCTGGGATTCCTGTCAGAATGGTAACTTTCAAATCAGTTGGACTTTTTATATGGTGGCTCCAAAGGGGAGCCTCTTACCTAACAAGGTAAAAATTGCTTAATGTTGGTGGCATAGACTTTGATGCCAAATGTCTTAGATATGAACCCAAAAATGCCCCCCTCCTTTTAGTGTAGAGGGGAATTTGACCCCACTTCTTCATTAGAGGATCACTTGTCACATTCTAGAAGAGGACATAAGATAGTGGATAACATAATCTTAGGGTGATATGCTCTGTTAGCAAAAGAGAAGGCAGGACAAGAGAGGGCATAGCCTAATCCAGGGCTGAGACCTGCACACTGGCCCAACATTAATTAAGGTCAAAAGAATAGTCCCTAAAAAGAGTAGATTTGGAAGGAGGGATTTCCTTAGCGAGGCGATAATATATTGGCATGTGCAAACATGAGTAAAGAAAGAAAGATGGTCAGTGTATAATGAACACATGCTATGTATAAAGTAGTCAGATAAAAGAGAGATTATAGGCCAGTATAAGGAGCTTGGCTTTCACTCTGAATAAGCTGGAAACTTACTGTAGAGCTTTTGCGAACAGACACTCGTGGTCTGATCTTATGTTTAAAAACTCATTCTAGCTACTGTAGTTAGAATGGAACCTGGGGAGGCAAGGTAAGGCCAGTGATGTGATAACCCAGATAGGACAACGGCGACTCTGGCCGAGGCCAGCAGAGAAGTCCATAATAAAAGGTTGGGTTCTGAATATGTGTATGGAAAAGAAAGGAATCAAGAATTACTCTGAAGTTCTTATTGGGCAACTGGAAAGATGGAGTTGCAACCAAAAGTGATGAGAAGTTACAGGGAGGTCTGATCCTGAGCAACGGAAGTTCAGTTGACGTGAGTTTTCAATGTCCATAAGCACAGTTAGCCATATGAATGTGACAGTGAGAAAGAAGCCCAGGCTACAGAGAAAAGTCACAAGACCAGATGAGGCCCTCAGGCATGTTGACAGAGACAGGGACCTTGGACTGGGCCATTTGAAAGTCCCAGTGTAGGATGATATGGAACACTTCCCATGGCCTATGCATTGGGCTAGGCACTAGGGACTAAGGAGATAGAGCAGGTGTGACCCCATCAGGAGAACCTGAGCTTATGATTAAGGACAGTCATACAGACTGATCGTTTTAACTGTGGGACAAAAATGCCACAATTAAGCAATACCCAGAATTATAGTGACTGCTGAAGACAGGGCACATTCAGGTTAATAGAAGATACAATAGTGATTTTCAGGGCCATACTAGTCTCAGCCAAATATAATGAACTAAGAATAGGAAGTTAAAACATAGAAGAATGTTCTAGATAGAGAACTACAAGCAATGTCATGAGAGGATAGAAAATGGACTGCATTAGAGGAACCACAAGTAGCTTGATATATAAAGTATGAAAGTGGCACAAGAAGGGAGTTGGGGCTAGAGTTGTTAGTAAGTACATGTTCAGGACTGAGTAATATCTGCAACACCAAGGATTTTATTCCAGGGGTTATGCAGGTCCCAGACAGGCAGAAATTTTCAAAGTAGATCTTTACTTTAAATCTTGTATCAGAGAAGAGACACCAGAGACAAGTTGAACAGCCAAGGCAATAATTCTTGAAAAAGATAAGACTGCACTGCCCAAACCAGGAGACTGGGCCTAGAGCCCAATGAGCCACATACACACTCTGCAGGTGAAGCTATAAAGTCAACTGGTTCTCTTTTACCTGGAAACTCAAGCCTCTCAATACCCATCCTGTAAGTTCCACTACTTCAAGTAATGCACAGATTGTCCTGCACCTCCAAGTCAAATGCCATGGCTTGTATCCTACCATTTTCCTACGTATGTAGGTGGCCTACAGCAAGGCATTTCTTGCTGTGGAGTCTCATTTCTATCCTTATGTATTGAGGGAAAGTGGGTTGGTCAGGGTGGTCCAAGAGTCCTTCTGTAGAGCCCAAATAAGAACCTAGTGTCTAGACTAATTGGGTTTCCTTGCCATGAAAGCCTCAGGCTCCCTTTCCCATAGTTATAGCATGGGATCTAGTTGATTAACCATAGTTCGAAGAACTCAAGGACTAAGGCGAATTAATTCCACCTGCCCTGCATAGCTGGTTCTCAGCTGAGATATCTAATCTTGGCTTAAGGTTAGAAAAAATTTTAAAAGCACCAGTGCACTGGCCATATTTCAGACCAATTAAAACAAAATGCGCTATGGTAGGACCAGAGATCAGTGTACAGCAAGCTTTCTAGTTGATTAAAATACACTTTAAAAATTACTAGTCACTAGTGTTGGGAAACCCCTGGAGTTTCCAGTGTGGGCACAGACCATCATCACTATGCTTGCTCGATGGTTTGACTCTCATATCTGCCTGTGATAGAACACCGTCACGTCCAATCAAAGGCCATGTCAGGATCTTGAGCTACAAAGCCTTTTCCTCTTTCCTGCTCTCCTTCCCCTAGCCAAGATGATCCCACTTTTTCCAGTTACAAACAAACAAAGACTCGATGACATGCCAGCAAATCTAAACAGATGTTAGCCAGAGGGCAGGGCTGTCTCTGTGCCCTGCAACCACGATGAACAGAAGGGTGGCAGGTTTAGGGAGGATGAGGGAGAACAGGAGGAGGTGACTTTGTGATACAGATAGAGAAAGGAAGCATGTTAATTTCTGTCCAGCCCAGACTGACTGTCACTGTAATGAATGGAATGAGCCCAATAGGGCGACCAGAAGGTGTCTGGTTATCACAGCTCCATTAAGGCTATTTAAGGCAACAAGGAACAGCTGTGAGGAATATGATGCAATCTAATGAAGAACAAACATTTGTTCATTTTCCAGCTCTGGCCGGATGCACCATGTGTGCAGCTTTTGAGGGGAGAGGCCATCTTGCTTAGTCATCTGGGGGTGATGTCAGGCAGGTAGCCTTCTAGTGGGGCATAACCGTAGCAATGGAGGCTTCCTGAGCAGGGAAAGAGGACATCCCTCACTGGTAGCAGATTAACAGAGCATCCTGTTGCTAGAGAAACTCTGGTCCAGATCCTTGATTTCTGGATGAGAGCGGTTCAGGGGACAGGCATGAGGGATTAGTGGCAGATGCTCACATCGTAATGGAGAAGTGTGGTCATTTTTCTACTCTGCAAAGCCATAAAGGCCCAAATGAAAGAGTCAGGCTCCCACCTGCTCATCTCACTCTCCTGGCAGGTTAAAACCAGAAGAAAATGGGCCAGTTCCAGGAAGTGGCCAAAAGGCAATTGAGCCCATGTGGTGTTAAACTCAATAAAGAACTCATGCAGATGATGCTAAGCTGAACTCAGTCCTTTTATCATTCAACTTATACCATTCAACTCATAACACAGCCAACAGCATTTGTTTATGTTTGATACGGGAACCCTTCCGGCTGAGTGAGTGATCCTCATAGGCTTCCATAGAAAGTTTCTTGCACCAAGAATCAAGAGCTAGTACCCACCAAGATTTGAAGACACTGAGTGGGTCTTAGACAAGACGCTTTCCTGGGTGAATCCTAGTTTCAACTTCTGTGGAATGCTTGACTGTTTCTGCAGGCATTTCTAAGTCTGATAGCATATGGCCTTTTCTAATCACTCATCTGGCTGGAAACACCAACTGAGTGCGAATGGTGTGCTTTGTACCATGTCAGAGGGGGATAGCTGACCAGAAGGAACGTAGATCCTGTGTTAAGGAAGCTCATGACCTCACCACAGAAAGAAGTCCACAACTCTAGTTAAAATAAAAAGTTAATTCTAGTTAAAATGCTTTAGAGCAGTGGTTCTCAACCTTCCTAATGCTATAACCCTTTAGTTCCTCATGTTGTGGTGATTCCCCCACCCATAAAAATTATTTTTTGTTGCTACTTCATAACTTGAATTTTGCTATTTTTATGAATCATATTGTAAATTTCTTATATATGACCTCTGTGAAAGGATCAGTTGAGCCCCAAAGGGGTCATGACCCATAAATGGAGAATGTCTGCTTTAGAGGCACATGGATATAGACAGAAAAGGAAAGAGGGGGTGGTTATTACTGGCTATTCATTATTATTTTTGGCTTTTTTTTTTTTTTTTTGCTACCTGCTACCAAATAACTAAGAAGTGTCACAGAAGATGTGACACTGAGCTGAAGCAAAGTAGAATATGGAAGAAACTCTGTGTGTGTATGTGTGTGTGTGTGTGTGTGTGTGTGTGTGCGCGCGCGCGCGCGCGCGTGTGTGCCTGTGTGTCTGTATCTGTATGTGTGAGTGTGCATGCACATGTGTCTGTGTGTCTGTGTCATGTCTGTGGAGGCCAGAACTGGGCATCAGATCCCTTGGAACTGGAGTTGTAGATGGTTGAGAGTTCCCTGAATTAAGTGCTAGAAACTGCACTTGAATCCTCTGGAAAAGCAGTAAGTGCTTTTCAACCACTAAGCTGTTAGTCTAGCCTCCTTACCAGAATAAAGGTCATAATCACGATCTCCAACAATTCATCCCTTCTCACACTGGAGATTAGGAAAGAGTTGTTGGCCCAGAAACAACCTCCTAGATGTTCATGTGTGGTTTGCATAATGAAGGCAATGGGCCTTGGGGCTGTGGGTAGAAGACCTCTCCCAGCCCAGAGATGAGAGGGATAAAGGTACCAGGCACAGATATTGTCCACATACATATAGGCAAAATATTCATACACATAAATTTTAAGTCAGGAAATACATGCCAGTAGAGGATCCAGAGGAAGGGGAACTCACATATTGTTGGTGGGGATGTAATAAGCACAGCCGTTCTGAAAAACAACATGGAGGGTCTTTAAATAGCTGGAAATAGTACTACCATATAATAATGCAACTGTCCTACTTAGAGTTATACATCAAAGGGATTTAAGTCAGTATATAGAACAGACATCTTCACTCACAATAGCTAAGATATGAAATCAGCCTAGGGGTCCATTGGCGGATAAATGATAAAGAAAATGTGGAATGCATACTCAATGAAATATTCATCCATATAAATGAGACTGTCATTCGCAGTAATATGGATGAACAGGAGAGCATTATGTTAAGTGAAATAAGTCACGCATAGAAAGACAGATAGCACATGGTCTCACTTAAATGTGGAAACTGAAATACTGGTTTTAAAGAACCGGAGGCCAGAGCAGTGGTCACTAAAACCTGGGAAGGGTTTGAATGGGGGAAAGATGGAGAAAGGGTGGCTTATGGATACTTGGGCCCAGTTGGAAAGGAAAAACAGCTTTAAAATCTACAGTAGTGTGACTGTTTTGACAACACTTGATTGTATTTTTTAGAATAGCTACTGGAGGCCTTGAATCTTCCCAACACAAAGAAATGACATCTGTCTGAGGTGACAGATATGCTAATTACCCAATCTGATCATTATGCATTGTATAGATATATCGAGCTGTCAGAGGATACCCCATAGATGTACATAATTAGGATGTGTCAATTAAACATAATAGATTTTTAAGAGACTAGCTCACCTCAGGAAAAAGACACTGTGTTTTACAGATAAAAAAACCAACACAAAGATCCTCACCTGTGTGGGAGGTTCCCCTGGATGTGCAGATAGCCTGAGTCTCCCTGGGGGCATTTGCTATGTGCTTCTGCCCTGCTGCCTAGAAGCTGTAACTTAGGTTAGAGGCCAGCGGAGAGTTAAGAAAGGACACTGAGGCTCAGAGTCACTGATGCCAGACATCAATGAGCACAGGATATGGCTGAGGGAAGGGGATATTTTTGTTGTTGTTCTTTTTTTTTTTTTTTTTTTTTTTTTTTTTTTTTTTTTTTTTTTTTTTTTTTTTCTTTTCTTTTTTTTTTTTTTTTTTTTTTTTTTTTTTCTTTTTCTTTCTTTCTTTTCAAATATGAGAGAAAGTAAAACCAGAGGAACTGGAAGAGTGCGGAGCAGGGAGAGAAAGCAGGAAACTGAACATGGCGCAGATGGCCAGCAGACTGGGCCAGACCATGATTGGAAAAGGGATGGAGGAGTGCAAGAGGAAGAAAAAGAGATAACCAAGAGAGAGGGGGTGAGAGAGGGGAGAGAGAGAGGGAGGGAGGGAGGGAGAGAGAGAGCCGAGAGACTGGGGAAGGAGAAGTGTCCAGACCCTCCGCACAGTCCACTGAGACCCGCGGACCCCTAGGGAGAGAATGGGGGGACAAGAGACGCAAGGAACGGACAGCAAGTCAAAGAGTCTGATCAAGCTGACAAAATTTTATTTTTCTCAGGCTGCGTATAAGCACAAGGCAGGATGTGGGGTGGGGGCAGAGGGGAACTAGGATGAGAGTGAGGTCAGCCACCTACTGCTGCATACCGCAATGTTCCCTTCATGGTCAGGTGGCCCTGCACAAACGGACTGGAGTTAACCTAGGTGAAACAGATCTATATCTGGTTATTGAGGAAGCTAAAGACAGGAGGTCTCCTGGAGAGTTCTCCGAGAGGTCACTGAAAGGGAGGGAGCAGGAGAGGTTTTTGTCAAGTGGAACACAAGGGGTCCAAATGGCCATATTTGCTGAAAGCGCCCCCATCAGAGAAGGAGGGGGGGGGGCCAAGAGAGAGCGGGCCGAGAGACAAACACAGAACAAGGAAAGAACTCTTAGCTGAAACAGCAGAATTCTATGGGGATGAGAAGCTGGGGAGAGGGAATCCCATGAGCTGCAGAAGTTTAGGACAGGGAGTGAGTGGTGAGAGGAGCTGAGAAGAGCCAGGATGCCAGCATGGACTCTGCAACCGGAGTTTGTGATGCCAAGAGAGCCCAGAGGCCGGCCTGTGCTTTGTTGTGCTAATAGACACCACGATAACCATTTGTGCAGACTCTTTCGAACCTGACAGCTATGGAGCAAGCTCTGCATTTAGCCAAATCAGGATACCTACCAAAATCAGAGAGCCACTGACATAACAGTTGTCATCTGAAAGAAATCGGTGCTTTTCTTTTTAACTTTGTAACGTGTGTGTGTGTGTGTGTGTGTGTGTGTGTGTGCATGCGCACATGCATACATGAGCACTCATGCACATATGTGCATGTCTGAGTCTGCATGTTTTGTGCTTGTGTTTCGTGTGTTTACAAGCATATGGAAACCAGGGGTCAACCTCTTGGGTGTCATTCTGCAGGGTGTACTTTCATCTTCTTTCTCACAGGTCTGGAACTCACTGATTTCACTCAGCAGTTTGACCACCAGGCCCCAGAGATTCATTTATCTCTGCTTGCCCAGCACTGAATGTATAAGCTACCATGGCAAGCTTGTTTTTTTCCCACATGGGCTCTGAGGGTTGACCTTGGGTTCTCACGTTTGTCCAACAAGCACTATTCCAGATGAGCTACCACCCTAGCCCTTTTTCCTTTTCTGTGACTTTGAGATCAGATCTTACTGTACAACCCAGGTTGGCCTTGAACTCTCGATCCTCCTTGCCTCAGTCTCCCGAATGCAGGCTGAATTTGGGCCTTTCAAAGAATGTTTTATGACTGTGCACACAGACACACACTCGACTATTCTGACTTGATCCAGGTTCCCATGGCAGACAAATGCCTGCATCTTGCAGCAATCTGATTTTTCTACTTAGCTTCACCTGCAGAGTTCATAAATTACTGTCTGTTTAGTGACATGGTATGCAATAATATTTGTTCTCCTGGTGTCATTCTGAGTAGATGCCATTAACCATCCCCTCCTGCCTTCTCCATCCACATTTATAATCTCCAAGGCGTGTGCTTTTCCAGCACAGAATAGGTAGTATCTGTTAAAAGTTTAGACTCTGCCAAGGCCACCACAAACTCACACAGCACCTCAGAGACAGCAGAAGGTGTGGTTGCCTCAAGATACTTAACTGCCACCTTCCCAAAAAAATGTTAATAATACAGATATATAGAAAACTGTACTGTCTGTCACTGTCTGTCACAGAGCTTCTTTAGATCTAGTGTTCTTGTGTTGTCCCCAACCTACACAGCTGTCCTTAGTATGGTAAGTTCCCCCACGGACACTAGTAAATTGAGTATTAAATGAGTCCATGAATAAACTTTAGACTCCCAGCAGGTGATTAAATTCTCCACTACCTGAACTTTATGTCTGGCCTGAAAATCAACTCACCTCAACTTCCTAGAAAGGTTCCCGTTTTAAAACTGAAGACCTGTATCCCCAAAGTCCCATTGACTTGAGAAAAACTGAGAAGGTATTGCTAGATTTAATGGCAATAACTTAGATGTCTGTTGTGGGGGCACAAGGTGGAATTTGGAGAGTAAACTATGAAGACCTAATATCAACCTTTCTGTGGAGGAGGGTGACCAAGCTGTGAACACCTTATGCCCCAGGCATTGGTCCAGATGCTCTGTGCATCACCTCGGGTCATCAGTCACTAATTGTCACAACACTCTGTGGAAAATGCTTCTTCATTTTTTTAATATGAAATAACTTTTACTTTAATTTTGAGCATGCCTATGCTGAGTTTTAACAAATGCACAGAATGGGGGTAAGCACCAACACAATCAGGATCCCTAAAGCGGAAATAGCAAAACTGCTCTTCCTGTTCCTTACTGCTGGGTTTCAGCCCCTCCCCTTCCCTCACCTGAAGGGTGTACTGTCGCCATCAGTTTCAGAAAATGTCATTGAGTCTTGGGTAGCAAAATGGATTCCAGAGAAAATACTCCAGCACTGTAGTGCACTTCCTGTCTGCCTTTCCCCGATTTGCATGCAGAGTTAGTGTGCTCATAGTATTTCTTGACAAGAAAAGGGAATGACAGGCCCTACTAAAATGGTTCCTCCCGATTGAGAACTCCGGGAGTTCCATTCCATAGAATACTGTGGAAACAGAAAGAAATCCTGGCAGGCTGAACTGCTTATGGAGGAGGCTGGCTCTTGGCTGTGCCCTGAAGCATCATCCAGGAACTGGCTGATCAGCAATCCTGGGGCCTGGTTTTGCTGCACCTCAGGGCATTTCACATCCAATTATCTCCTGGGATACAGTCAAGCCAAGGGAAATGAAGGAAGGTGTGTCGCCGCTGACAGAGCTGCTAGGTGAGAGGGGCTGCAGGTAAATGAAGTGGACTGGCACACCTCAGCAGAGGTTTGGAAGTGAGCTGTGGCCACAGTCTGTGCACTAAGGCCTCACTGTTTGGAGGCTTGGGTCCAAAGAAGAATTAAAAGCATTACAGATGCCCCTCTTAGCTAGGAGAACTAATTTAACTGGTAGAAGGAGGAAAAGTAGCCAAGCAACCGTTTTAGGGATGCTTCATACTTCTGACATGGAGTTGAAAGGCTGAGAGGGAAACAGTAGCAGGTTACCCCAGCTAAGGGACTAAGTCAGCTCTTCCCAGAGCCAAAGAAGGAATGACCTGTGATCGTGTGTGGTCTGAGCCTCCCACTGGCACTGTAGGCTTAGCAGGTGAGACACCAGAAGAGTGCCTGGAGCACGCACCAACCATCACTTCATGATGAAATCTGTCAGGCCTGTGAACAAAGCGAAGAGGAGGCTCCAGTGGCGAGCGCCCTCTGCTGCTTGTCACGGCGTGACAGTGACCATGCTTCCTCCCAAAGCATTCCTCTCAACTTTCAGTAAAACTCACATTCAATCTGTGTGTGATCTGTAGGACATTCACTGAGCACACCCACGTGACACTGATGCACAGAGTGTGTCCCTGTCTTTCTTTCCACTCTGGAGAACCTTCTTCAAGTTCTAGAACACATCAGGAACAAGCTGATTCTATCGCAGGGACTCTGCACTCTCTCCTCCCTCAGCCTGGAACACTCCACCCAGCTCTTTCCCTGGCTAACACTTGCTTATCCTTTACTTTGAGATCTAACATGTCATCCAAAGACTAGCAGTAGCATACACAGTGTTGAGGAAGTTGCTCAGATGCTGTGTGACTTTTCCTAAGAACAAATGAACAGTTTTATTCACTATGGATAGATAACTGACAACAGACCAAAGACATGATTATAACAACTCTAGCTTAGTGAATCAGTAAGTTTATTGAGGTTGCATATAGGACTGTAGGTGAAGATTTGCATACAGGAACATGTATGACCCAAAGGCAACTGTATCATTTTTTTAAAGCCCATTTTGCATGGTACGGACTCACAAAAGCTCCATCCTGGTTTTCCCCCCTTGTATTTGTAGTCAACTTGGCTGTTTGGAGAATCTTCTCTCTCCAGCATATATTATTGCTTATATAACCTTGGAGAGGGGCCTTGTGAATCTTCTAAGTTTCAGGAACTTCCTAAGACTTGTGATCTGCTTATTCCTTGAGCCTTGTAAATTTTCCTTCCTGAATCTTAAAGATCTTCCCTCTAGCTTTGAATACTTCAGTTTGGAAGAAATCGTTCTGCAGCATGGAGAGGGAAGGGCCTCTCAGGAAAAGGATGTCAGAAGGGGCTGCACTCAGTGAAAATACAGATGGTTTAAACAAGCTCCAGATTGGATTCTAGATGTAGCATTGTTGGACAGCTCGATAAATATTAACTGAGGGAATACTGTAGCTGGCAAAGAGGCAATGGGCATTCCTGTCAGCTGGGATTGAGGAATGTTTAGCCATTTTCTTTGTGGTCATGCACAATGCCCATATTTTTGCCTCTGTTCACTTGTGACTGAAGAAAGGTCTTGCAATTGTCCCTTCCCATCATGACTTTTGGAAGGGCTCTTGTCTCAGCCTGGTTTCTGTGACGTCTTTTATTCTCGGCAGGAGAGCCCTGGGGCTCAGCTGCGAGTGCCAGGCCAGCTTGCCCGCATCAAGGTCTGTTTTTCTCCTTCTAGGATGTTACCTTTTCAAAGAGTCCTGACCAAACCTCTCTGACTGAGTTGTTCTTTGTCCCTAGTTACTCCCTCCCTCTGCACCCTGCTCACTTCCTTCAAAGCACACACTGCAGATCGTAATCACTTGTTCATTTGCATGTCATCTGCCTCTCCCTACGGGAAAGTGATTGATGATGAAACAGTATCTGTTACATCTAGAACACAGTACAGAACCCAGCCTCAGATGCTCACGGTGTAAGGAGGTTCAGGCAGGAGGAACACAAGTCTCCCATGTTGCTGAGCAACCTCTTTCCTGCCTCCGGACCTCACTTCCTGAGGTTACATGATAATCTAGTTCTTTTTTTTTTTTTTTTTTTTTTTTTTTCTCTTCCTCTCAAAAGACCTTTTCAAATCTGACTTTTGAAGATGTTGTGAATGCCAAGGCTCAGCTCTCCAGGGACAAGGACGTCCCCAAACACATCTTTTGAACAAAAATTAAGTGGCTGCCTTGGGAAAGGAACACTAGGGAAGACGGGGGAACATTTCCACGCTCAGAGGGGAATGCAAAAAATAGGGCTTCACACTTTAAGGAGAAAGACTGAGAAAAGGGAACCAGAGATTGATAATGGAGGAGCATAATGAGGTGGCAATTTTGGTTTCAGAAGAATGTGATTAGCTCCTAATGACTGCCACCATTCCCTGGTCAATCTACTGTAAACTAGCCACTAATGTAAAAATAATGCCCCTGGCTCCTTCGCTTTGAAGACTGAGATGAGTCCCCCTTTAATGCTCTTACCCCTGCGATTTGTTTTCTTGAAGAAGATTACCCTCTATTAGACTACAGCTACCTAAAAAGGGAAACATATGGGTGATCAAAGTCTGCCAATTAGGAGTCATTACCACCTCCTCTCGGGTGGCTCCGTTAGGCACACCTTCTCTATTTGTCAGCATCGTCATAAACACACACCCAGCCCCATACTCTATCCCTGGTCTCTTTAAGCCTCACTAGGGGGAGACAGAGATTTGGGGGCTGTAGTGGGTGACTGCACGTACTCCCATGGGGAAGTAGGCTTCAGTCATTACAACTGAGGTGTATGTTGGGTGTATGTTGACTCTTACACATAGAGTTTAAAGTGGAAAACCAACTCTATCAAAACCAGCCCAAATAAAATGAAAGCAAACACTGCTGCTAAGCCCCTGACACATAGCACTATACCTAGCATGCTGACTAACACGAGCAGGGATGTCTTATCAGAATGTAGATGGGCTTGGAAGCTGAGTTAGGGGCAGGAGCAAGAAGCACCCCTGATCTAACGTGAACCTAAGCCAAGGGATAGATGGTTATAGGGATGCTTAGTACCCAGAAGCCAGAACCTGCTTTGCTTCCCCTCTGAGATGCCTACCTAAAGGTGTGACACACACAAAGAACATTCTGAGCCAATTATGCAGAAAAGACACCTTAGAGCTAAGTTGGAGAGCACAGCTTAGCAATGGGAACCCAGATACAGCCCTGAATGTGAGATGCGCTCCTGAATTAAGCACCAGTTTGTCTCAGTGGCACAGTGACAATCTGCCCTGTCAGCTTCACTCCCTTGCTTGCCTCACTTCCCCGGTTCTCCAACTCACACTCTGATTACCTGTAAACCCAAGCCCTCGCACTCAAAGCCCTATCTCTCAGAGTTCTGCTTCTGAGGCAAGGGAATTGAGACACACTCAACTAAATAACCTCAAAAGCATCACTTTCTCTCATGCCCACCGCCACCTGCTCCCACAGTTCAAGCGCCATCATGACATATGATGGCAGTAAATTCATGACCAATTATCCCATTTCTTCGGGCCTTCTTAGAGCCCACATTCCACACAGGAGCATGAATGCTCTTCTTTACAGTATGTGAGGCAACCCTCCTTGCTCAGAACCATCCAATGGTTTCCCACAACACTTAGAACAACACATTGTGCTAACTAGAAACTGTTATGTTGGGGGGGTCACTTGGGTTCTCACATCCTCTCTAAAAGTTTCCAATCATTAGCCTCCCCCCAGTACTACCCTCACTCTTACCTATGAATATAATCACCTGGTTGCTCTCAGACTTTCTCACCTCTTCCTTTTGCCTGGAAAGCACTTCCTCCTTTTCTCAGTGCAACAGGTTTCTTCACCCCATTGAGGAATGAATTTGGACCTGTGTCTTTCACTGAAAGCTTTCTAAACTTTAAGAAATGTCCGTCCTCATCGTTATCCACTTATCCTGATTTATTTCTTCATATCCTCATTATCTAACATTGGATGTGCTTTGCCCTTTGTTACATTTCCTGACCTATTGGATACTCTAGAGTTCTCGATTGAAAAGTGTCCAGAATGTAGGGGAATCAATGAGTATCTGTTGAGTGAGTGAATGAGTGAATGAATGAATGAATGAATGACTCCCTACTGGAATAGATAGACTTTAAGCTCATAATAGACATAAGATATAACAATATTTGAGCCAATGAACAAACAAGATAAGACCATATGAGGTACCATTACAGGACACATGGTTCTCCATACTCAGTGCCCATCATAGTGGACGTTTATTTTCTGTTGTTGGTTCATCTACACTTGAGGAGAGTTGTCATCTTGAACTCTGCTAACCACTGTGCTCTTGCATTATAGGCCTTACCAGAGGGACAGACAGCTTCATGGGACACAGCCAAAGAAGATGAAAACCGCAATAAGAATCGATACGGGAACATCATATCCTGTAGGTATCCTTCTGGGAGGTTCTTTGTGTTAGAGTTTGGGAAATATGAGAGGGACAAGGTTCTCATTCCTTGGATTTGATATAAAATAATCCTTATGTTTCTAGCTTTGGGTGAGTAGATAATTGCAATTATCCCAGGAAGAGATGGTGAGGCCCAGATAAATTCAGTAGCAATCCAAATGGGGGTAAGGGAGGGGGAGAACGATGGAGGGACTGCCACAAAACTATCATGTCACACGTCTGGCACTTCCTGATGATGACATGGACAGCCTTCAAAGCACACACATAAGAAAGAGCAAAGTTACCCCAGACACAATGTTGAGTCAATGCTCTGGTAAGAGGTGCCCACAGCACCCTCCATGTTATCTATTTTAGCCCAACCCAGGTCTTCTGACATCTAGCCCACTGAGTGAGCAACATTTCTTAAAATCTCAAGGTACCCCAATTTGGACAAAAAAAGGAGAAGGGGGGATCCTAGGAGACAAGTTATTTCTAGAACAGTTCAAGTTTTTGTTTTAACTGTCTAGACATCACCAAAGGAAAAAAAAAAGCTGGAGAAAGAATAAGACGCAGGCAGATTGAAAAGGAAGAAAGAGGCAGAAGGTTTTTTCGCTTAGCTGTTTCCTGTGCTGATTTAGGAATGGGCTTTGAATAGTGGAACTAATCAGAAAACACTTATAATTTCTCTCTTGCTTGCAGACAGCACGATTTTTTGCAAGGGAAGTGGCGGAAAGAGATATTCAAATAGTCAGCAAACATGTATTAAGGCATGGTGTGTGGTGCTCTGCTGAACACTTCCTGTGCTGGCCACTGGGAAATGCCTTTTTTTTTCAGGGACAGGTAGCAATTCACTATGACTTGTCCCCACCATCTTCTGCCTCAGGGCACCATGCAACGTCCTTGTCAGGTTGGGAGCTCAGATAGGGTCTACTGTCTCAAATAGATTGCCAATGCCCCATTCCTAGGAATGTTGCACAGATGTAAATAAATAAGTAAGTAAATAAATGACTGTAGCATAAGGAAGGAAGCTTGACTCATTGAGAGACTCAGGCCAAGGGACAGAGCGAAAATGTTGAGAGACATACAAAAGATAGGAGAAGCCTTCTCAGGTCACCCAAGGCTCAATCGTGCCTGAGCCATCACCAACTCTCCCCTAGATGTTGCTCAGCCCCTTCCTGCCTCCTCTGTAGCCATCTGGCCAAACTTTCTACCTATCTGGACCCTGACAGGGTCTTCTTGACCCATGAAGATCTTTACTGCATGACTTGGATGTTGTTATTTTCCCATTAAAAGCTCTTCAGCTGTTCCTTTTCCCTCTTGGGTTCTCCTTCTTGCAAGGACTTTTTTCAGAGCCATTCAAGTGGGCTCAGCCCATCACAGCCTCCTCAGTAAGCCACACTGGCCACACACAGCTCTTGAGCTCTGCATGTCCTTCCACATCTCAGGGTCACCTGAACATGTTCCATTCTCTCCATCACAGGGCCCTTCCCGTCTTTCTTTGACTTGCTAATGTCCACTTCTTCTTTGCCTCTCAGCTACCATCATTCTCTAGGAGAATTTCCCTAAACATGTAGACAAACCCCCATTCCTCAGCCCCAGAGTACTATGTCTTATGTTCGCCCTGACCTTTGTCCTCCTTGGTCCTTGAGAGGCATCTGGATGAGCCTGTTTGCTTGCCTCCCATACTGCCTCACAGCAGCACAGCCACCACCATCTCTATTTTCCCCAAATCTTCTATATGACTGATGTCTAAAAACAGGAGCTGAATCTAGGGAGGATCCTATAGGGTGTGGACATCAGGTTACTCTCTACTATATCCCCAAACTGATAGTGATCACCTTGGGAGGACAACTGGATGAAGATTAGATCAAGCCAACACTGAAATTTAAAGTCCCACTTGGGAAGACCAGAGAGAATACGGGACCTAGGAACGAGAAAGGGGCTCACCATTCCTGCTGAACTGAGAGCCAGGAGTACAGAAAGTGGCATGAATGGGATTGAATTCCATTGCTGGGGTGACTTCCTGGGACCAATATCCACATCACTTACCATATGGTAGCACCA
Organism: Acomys russatus; assembly: GCF_903995435.1. Classification (NCBI taxonomy): domain Eukaryota; kingdom Metazoa; phylum Chordata; class Mammalia; order Rodentia; family Muridae; genus Acomys; species Acomys russatus. The sequence continues at coordinate 11,074,025 of NC_067140.1, read as the reverse complement.
GTGGCAGAATGAGTACCAAAAGGCAGGATAGGGTTAACGGGGATCAGGTGCCTAGGGCCACTTACTCTGGGACACTGTGTCCTAGCTGTGGATGTCGTGTGGGAGCTCCTTTTTGAAATATGTGCCCCACATTCCTCATGGTTCCACCCTGCCCTATCCACAACTCTTTGACTAAAGACTTTATCCAATGGCAGAGAAAGATGCTATGGCCAAGCCTAAGACAGACAGCAAATATGAAGAACCATCATGCCTGGGAGAAACCTCAGCCATGAAACCCCAGGTTCCACATCCATCCACAAAAGGGCCTCTTCCTCATCTCTTTCTAGATTCCCATAGAGATTACCCTGCAGTTGTTCACAGTAGCAATAGACTTTACCAGAGTTTTCTGGGCTACCTCTTCCTCCAATCTCTTCCCCTGCAGCCTTCTAGCACTAACCATCTGCCTACAGGCATAGTTTGCCTTGTAATTCTTATTTCATATCCACCCATGGAGAAAAAAAAAAATAGAGAGATGGAGAAAATTTAGAAGCCTTAGTAGTATATCCCCCTTGGTATCTTTAAATAAACCCTAATCTCTTTTCTAATTGATGTTCAGTGACTACAGCATGGCAGGTCTCATATAGGTCTGTATTGAACTCAGCAGGGAGACAAGAGTCAAGGTAACTTGCGGGTGCAAAGAGCAACACAAGTCATAAGGGGAACAAATGGGGTGGGGCATCCTGAGGTTCCAATGAAACAGGTTAAAGAGAATCGGCCCAGAGGCCTGGAAAGTGTCTCTGTCTTTATATGAGTCCCTCCCAAAGGTATGCCTGCCCAACATTGATAAACAGAAATATTCTCAGCACAAGAAGAAAACCAGCTGTGATTAGCATCTTAAGGGACTTGGGTTCCCAGAAGGCCAGAGGCCCAGGCCAAGGAGCACAGAAAAGATCAAAGGGGGAAAGGAGGAGGGCAGGGCCTGCCATCAAAGGACAGTAAAAGAGAAAGCTTGTTAAAAAGCCCTTTCTTCCAAATGATCGATCCTATTTAGAATGTAGTAATGGAGTCTGGGCTTTCCAGGGAGTAGAAATGGAAAGGAAGTAAACAGAAGGAAATGAATGGGGAACAGAGAACAAAGAGCCCTTTGCTTTCAGGTAGCTCCAGGGCAAAGACTGTGAGCAAGAAGAAATTTCAATAGCAAAGCATCCATCTCCCACCCTACCCCCACCCCCCCCCCTACCCCCTCACCCCCCCACACCCCCTGTGGACATCCTGGAGCTTTCTAGACCAGCTGGAAGGAGATGGCTGTAGAAACGGAAGTTCTCTCAAGGGCTGCAAATTCCATAAAATGGTACTGTCATCAGTCAGGATCCCAGCAGGAAAGAGATGGGACACCCCCCCCCCTCAGCTAATATCCTTTGAGGAGAAGTAATGATGAGATCCTTCATGAGGGTGTAGTCTAGGAGCAAGAGACACTGAAAGCCACCAAGGATTTTGGAGGGAGAAATCACCAGAACCTAAAGACAGAGGCTACCTGAGCACAGGCATGTCCTTTTGGAGGCAACTCTGACAAGGGGAACAGAGGACTAAGTTCCCTGGCCCTGCCCTCTTGCCTCCACCCACTCTGTCTTTGCTGCCTGCTAGCTGCACCCAACTAGATGGCCAGAGAGAGGACAGGGCCAGCCCAGTGGCTCCCAGGCTGTGGTCCCTGTGCAGTAGTGGCAGTAGCACTTTGGAGCTCATTGGAATTGCTAATGATCAAGAACCCCCACCCACCCACTTTCACCCTCCAGCATCAGAAGGTATAAGGACAGCAGCCGGCAGCCCATTATTTAAGCTCTCTAGTGAGACTTTGGGACTTTCATATGGTCCTTGGAGACCAACCTCCTAGATCCTAGAGTCAGACAGAAAAGGTAAAACATGAACCCAAGGGCTCGCACACATGTGTTTGCTGAGGATTTTTTCCCCTCCGCCTTGGGGGAAATCTTAGAAAAGTCACTGCATTCTGGTGTATTGGAGCCTCAGGCAGGAGGTCAGGCAGAGCCAAGCTGTATAGTCTGTTCTGTCAACTAACCTGGGGCAATGTGAAGCCGGTCCCCTCGGTTTCTCTGACCTGTTTCTCGCCTATGAGGTCAGATTGCAGTGCAGAAAGCCCATATTAAAAACAAATGGAAATGAAAGCCCAATCCAGCGTGGCCTTTGGAGTCATGGAGTTTTAGTGTAGGGCAGTCTAGGCTCTGAGTGTACAGGACAGGATAGATGTCCTGGTGATGAATCGATACCCAAAGTCACACAGTCACATGGTGAGTATATAGGACTGCCATGAACAGACCTCTAATATGTCACCTGCCAGGATGCCACATGCTTCTTGCCAACCAGTCTCCCCTGAATGAAGCCACGCAGATGCTTTCCGGGAGTATATGCTGCCAAAGGCCCAACTTCCTAACTGATATGCCCGGTAAAACGATGTTCTCTGCCTGAAGGGGGAAGGGTCACAAGATGCAGAAGATACTCTACTCACAGGAAGGATTCAAGTCTGGAACAAACCTAGAGGCCCTCTCATACAGGAGGGTTCTCTAAAGCTTCCAGGGAAGAGTGCTAGGATGATATAATGGGTCCCTGGACTCTCAGCCTCTATTCTCCCTTTTCCTCTCTGAGGGTGCCTTTGGTGGGTCCTACAGTCTTTTCATACTACAGAAATCATTGGTATCCTGCCATATCCCTCCAAATTTCCTGTTGTCAATGGCCCTAATTCTACTGCCAGCATCTTTGTCTTTCTCTGAGGATGTGCTCCGGACACTGAACCTTCACCCTCTGTTGGTAGGACAGACCACAGCACTAAAGAATTGCGTGTCCTCAGGTGTTGGCCTTCAAGTGGTGCCTAGTGTAAGTGGCTGTCTAAGAACGCCAGTGTCCCCTCCCTAAGGCATACTTTTCCTGTTTTCTCCTAGAGTTCCACAACAGAGCTAAGTTCTGTTTGTCTACTGTGCCTACTTCTGGGTGATATTCCCTCCCTGGATTCCTTTCTTCCTGCTATTTCCTGAGAGACCTTTCCAAATAACTAACAACTCAACTCGCCCACTCCACTCCGGTTCTGCTTCCACGGTTCCTTCAGAAAGGCCTCCTGGTGGGGCACTGCCTGGGGACCTGCTAAGGATGGCAACATTGTCCTCTGTCCTCTCTGGGTGCTCTTTGCTTCTGTTCTTCCCCTCCCCCAGGACTCAGCTAGCAGCTAGCATGGATCTGTCAAGGCAGGGAGATACACAGAATCTATGTGTGTCCTCCTTGTGTGGTGCCTAAGCTATGCGTTCTATGTCTCAGTAAGGGTAATTCAATCAAGATTGAATGTTTAGACCTTTAGCTTCGATGAGTTACCCAGGCAGTCCCGGTGGAATTACCTGCCTCCTCCCTGCCCACTTGTACAAGATGATAGCATTAACATTTCCAATACTTCTAGGAAATGGTTTTTCAGCTCCACAATTCATCGTAATGAGTCAAATCTCTTTTCTCTGAAAAATTGCACCTGTTTTTTTTTTTAACTCTCTGCAGTGCCCAGAACACAGGAGGAAACATTATAAAGTATGCAGATGATATTCTCTCCCAGGCCCACCTCTCTGAAATGATTCTCTCTTGAAGTGGATGTGACTTGGGATGACTGATTTGTTGAGTTCTGTCTGATGATGATGATGATGATGATGATGGGGAAAAGGAGGGGAGCCGGGGTTTGTTTTCTAGTTAGAATTGTGCAAAGGAACAAACTGAACCTTTTTCTCCAGAGTGGGTGTGAAATGACAAGATGTGGATAGGGGACCAGTGTTGGAGACTGAAATGTTGGTGGGAAATAAGAGATAGAGGATGAGTAGGCAGTGGGTCTTGGGGGCCAGATAAGTCCATGACTACATGACAAAGCTGTCAGATTTACACTGTCTCTTCAGTCACAGAACTTCATGGAGCCTTGAGTTTCTTATCCATGAAGTAAGGTACACTATATACCTCTCTGAGTTACCTGTTAAAAATCAAATGGCACAGTATCCGTGCAGCCTCCAAAATAGTCCATGAAACACCACACAGATAAATTCTGTCCCTTTATCATCTGCCACTGGGGCGGGGGGGTGGTCTTTGACCTCATGGCCCAGTTCCAGAAAGGTTTCCTGATCTTTCACAGGAGACATTTAAAGTGAGCACAGAGCACAAGTCTGTGCTGAATAACTGAACATGCATTCACATGCTAAAAACTGTGTGATCGTGGTAATCATGTGAAGAATTTGCTAAAACATACCATGTCAGGTCCCACTTGCAGTTTCTAATTCAGGAACTATGGAGTTGGGTCCAAGTGTCTGGAGATCCACTAGTCTATAATAAAAATAATAAATCCGAATGTATATATTTGTGTCCATTCTTCTAGCATTCTGGGTGGTCTATTTGATCTCTTTTCATCTCTCCTACAGGTCTGACAGAAAATATGATTTTGAGCTTATGGTTGAATAAAACAAAGGTCAAGGAATGTTATGACCTCAGCCAAAGTGCTATGGTGATATAGTTAGGGAGAGAGGAGTCACGAGTCTGCCTTCACAACTCAGCCAGTCCTTTAGCTTTCTTCTGATAAAGACAAGAATTGGCTGTCAGTCTCCAGGCAGGACAGGCTAGGACGACAGGTGTGATGAGGGATCAGCCATGGGTAGAGGAAGAATTTGATCCTGCCACACTGTCTTAGACGAACATGTGCCTTAGCATGTGCAAAGGCTCTGCGACCAGGACAAACGCAGAATATTCAAGCAACTTACGGCCGAGATCATCAAGGACGTGTTTAAAAAGGGAACTAAGACAAGGCAGTAGGTTCCCAAGTGGGATATGATAAGGGTCTCTGTTAGTGGTAGACTCTAGTCTATTCATGTCAGTGACCAAAAGCAGATATATTTTCAACATCACTTTAGTATATCTGTAGTGTGAAATGGGTGATGGTGTGAATATTTACACTGCAGACATCAGTAGACAGGACATATCAGACCTTGTTCCCTTTCAGAGAGCTGTTAAGCAATACAGACCCAATAGATTGAAGATAGAGTGTGAAGTCCTCCCACCCCAGCAGCTGTGTTCACAGGACAGCTCTGGATCTCCAAGCCCTTCATATTCCCTCTACCACCTACCAATGGCCACTTCTGTTGAACCTCCCACCTGCTCGGGGAGCTTGGGGGACCCATGCTCCCGCACCTCCATCTCACATCACAGTCGGGGAGCTGCCCCTCCTCCACCTGACTCTTCTCTTTCTCTTGACTCTCAAGCACTGCATGCTAAGTTAGCCGTGTTCCGAGCTCACAAAATGTAGCCGGACCCTAAAGAATGTCCTGGGCCACTTGTAAATTACCTTGTATAAGCTTCTTCCCAGAGCTGGCTGCCCCATCTCTCTTGCGGGTAAACACAATTTTTATCTTTCTAATTACATAAAGTTAGAGGAACAAAGGGACACAGAATAATATTAGCATTTCCCAGAACAGATAAATAAACCATGAGGGCACTGCCACTCTTTGCATTGCCTTTCTGGTAGACCTGTATCTAAATTGTGTCCGTTGAGGGATGCTTACGTCACTCTTGCCCTCTGTAGACAAACATCTCGGTCTTTCAGCAGATGGGCAGATGGAGAACATCAGCTTTCTATGAGTCTCTACTGTCACCCCACTGTATACCTCATATGCAGCTCTGAACCACCATTTATTGAGTCCTTGCTGTATTCTGGGCACTATCCTTTATTTCTTTAGCAGCAATATTAGCTTTATTGAGAGTCTGAGTGGCAAGTCCAAAATTGTATACCACTTACATACTGTTTGCCCTTTCATTAATTCTTCATATTAGTGCAAAACATTAATTGCAGTTGATGGGCCAATATTAGTCCATTCTTATTAGTTCAAGTCCATAATTTACATTAGGGCTTGCTTTATATGTTGTTCAGAGGTGAAAGATGCATATATTCCAATTATAATATTTTATAGAATAGTTTCTTTGCCCTAAACATCCCATTGTTCCACCTTCCTTCATCCTCTTCTAAGCCTCTGCCAACCACTGAGGTTTTTAGAGACTCCACAGGCTTTTTTCTCTTTTGGAATATTATATAGTTAGAACCGTATGTAGAATCAACATTCAATGTAGCTTGGCTACACTTAGCAATATGGGTTTAATTCTCTTCCATATCTTCCATAACATGTGAGTTCATTTCTTTTTATCACTGAATAATATTCCAATATATGGCTACATCATCCTTTATTTGCCCAATTCACTTACTGAGGAAATGTTTGGTTGTTTCCAAGTTTACAGTCATGACAAAGTCTGCTGTAAACATTTATGTGGAGTTTTTAATGTAGACATAAGATTGCAATATATGGTGTAAATACCAAAGACTGTATTTGCTAGTTCATGTGGTGAATGGATTCCTAATTTTGTATGAAAGGGTCCTACTATCTTCTAAGTGGCTGCCCCATTGTGTGTTTCCACCAGCAATGAATGGGAGAGCACTCCTGTTACAAGTATTGGCACGCATTAGGTGATATTGTAGGTTTTTCCCCACTGTTGTATATGTAATATTTCACTATTTAAATTTGCAGTTCCCCAGATACTTGATTCTTGGTGCTTTAATGTGGCATCGAGAACATTCTGCTCAAATAGGCTTTCTTATCTGCTCCCCGAGCCCCGTTACTGTTCATCTCGCAATGATCCCAGAACATAGACTCTTCCAACCCCACCCTAGTGCAATTTGTTGTCTCTTTCAGGGTCCCTCCTTCCACAGTTTCCTCTAAGACAAAGACTTCCTTGATGCCCAGGGATCAAACCTTCGTCACTTTTAATCAGTCGCATTTCAGTCCACAGAGTTCTCGATTTCCTCACTTTCTAGACTCTGATGTTTTGCTTCTGTCCATGATTCATCTCCTTGAACAAACGGCCCTAGATTCTTAAGGATGAAGCTCATCTGCTACATCATAGTTCTGCTTTCAACTAGGTTGTCACATAGGAAGGTACTCAACAAGCATGTTCTGAATAAATGGGTGTAAGTGTTGGTAGCCAACCTGATAGTTGAAGATGCATATAATCTTAAAGAATATTTGACTAGAAATCATTTCTTTCTTTTGCTTTGTTTCTAATGATTTTTGCTTTTAGCTATATGAGGTTTATTTTTTTTAATGTTTAAGAAAACAATCCCCTTTTAATATTTTTAACCGGAGTCTCTGTTTCCATTGCTATGGTCTCCAGGCAAGCATAACTCAGTAAGTAAAGGAGATTTTTGACCTGCCTCCTTAGCACAGCAGGAGATTCGTCAGCTTCATAAATAAAAGAGATTTTGAATCACTAAGTCATTAATAAGAACACTGAATGAAACGTACTATGTATTTCTCTTTTCTAGGGCTTATAGATTCTATGACTGCTGGTAGCAGGGCTTGATAGCCTGGTTCAGAGTCAGGTCTCAATCCTACTGAATGGCTATCCCCAAGAAGTCTCCCTCTCATGGGTACTGGGGCTGGGGACCACTCACTTGCACAGACTCCAGTAGTAGTTACCTGTGAGATGCTTGGAATTCCCCCAGGACACTGCATCATGTTGGTAGAGCAGAGTGGACCTTAGAGGGTAGCTATATAATTTGTGAAGTGCTTAACTTTTGTTAGCTCCACTTTCTTCACCTGTGAAATCAGAGTCATAATAGCACATTACTATGCCCAACAGTAAGATGAAGAGATGTTCTTGAGAGAACAGTGAATAAGATAAGGTATCTAGTATTAGGGACTTATAATGAAACCAGTAAAGTTTAAGTTCAAACTCTCCTCGTTCCTTATCCCACATCTCTATCCCATACACACTCACAGTTGCCTCCTACCTGCTTCTCCTTCTAGGAGCTTCCACTGAAACTTCTCCTCCTTGGAGAATTAGAAAAACACGGTACCTGCTGCCTACTGATGCTTGTGATGGATTCTGAGCTAATAGATATGAATAGTATCTTATACCAGCCCAGGGTCTGTTTGCCCATAGCTGGACCCATTCATTCCTGGCCTTTCAGTTGGCACTGTATTACAAGGAGCTGATCTCTGCAAATTGACTTCTTTGCAACCAGGATTCTCTTCCTTGCGTCCAACTCCTGCCAGAGAGGTCCATGGTGGCTCCAGTCATAGCAAGTTACCCCAACTCTAGAGTTTTGAGAATATCACCCCATGTCTCTCTGTTCATCCGCCCCTGTAAGGGTAGTGACTCCTTGTTGCTTTTCTAAATTATCTCACTTCTTAAAAGCGTCTTCCATCACTCAGCCAACAACTTCTCTGGTGATCCTCCACTCTGAATACTCACGTGGTTTCTAATCTCCTACTCAGAGCCCTTTGAAAGTAGGAGCATGTGAACTTGTAGTTAATAGGCCCCTGCTTGTCTGTGTTCTGCCATTGCCTGGTCATATGACCAATTTTCCAATTTTCATGAGCCCCGGTTTGCTCATTTGTAACAGGGACTAACGGAACCATTGTGCCTCTCTTGTGATATCACTGAAAGCACCCAATGAAGCCTTTATACACCTATGCACTCACCAAATACTCACCGATGAGGCATGGTGGCGCACACCTTTAGTTTCGGTACTCAGGAGGCAAGGCAGTTGTATCTCCAAGTTTAAGACCAGCCTGGTCTACAAAGCGAGTTCCAAGACGGCCAGGGCCACACAGAGAAACCCTGTCCCAAAAAATCCAAACCAAACCAAACAAACCAAGTACTCACTGAGTGCCTGCTGCATACTCATCCCTTTTTGGACTTTAAGGAATGGAACAAGGAAGGACCAAGGCAGTTAGTACCCCTATCTCAAGAAACTTCAGTTACTACCAGCAAATGTGCCTATAAACTGAAGAGGAGTACTGTAAACACCTAAAGGAGGAACTGGTTTGCCCTCACTAACTCCCGCAGGCCTTAGAATGCCCATATATCTCTCTCCAGCTGAGTGTGGACCCCATCTCTGCCCTGGAGTATGAAGGAATTATTAGGGGTGACGTATGCAATGGAAGGTTCACAGTAATCCATGTAGCTGACTGAGGGTCCCTCCCACCAGACCCAATCAATATGTTCCCTAGCAGGTGTATATTAGCATGTCAGAGTTGACTTTAATTAATTGCAAAGGATTATCCAGCTTTTTCTGATGTGCCATTTAAAATGACTTTAATTTGGTGTTATTTGAAGCAAGCATGCTATCGACTAAAGTCCGTACATCTTGTTTATGTCTAGATTGTGTTTGAAAGAGCATTCTCAGTAACATGATTTTTAGTTATTGATGACCTCTTTTATAATGATTCAGTCCTCAGTTTAATGGTGGTATTGATAACAGTACATTACCAGCAACGTGTCTGCACCAATGCTCCAAGAGACAAACATAAAGTAGTTTGTGTCCATGGGGTAAGATGTAAGTTTGCTGGTTTTTTTTTTTTTTTAGCAAGCATGGAAATGGAGCACATTCACTCATATGCCATGACCTTACTTAAATACTGGGTGTACTTATGTCAGTCTCTCTTGTATTGTTCCACAAAGCACGTATTTCTGTCCCCTTATTGATGATGAAATCCCTAAGACTTAGGAAGCAGGTACCATAATACCTGCTCAGGTAATGATGAAAACAAAATCAAAATAGAAAGTAGAAATGGGATTCTTCTTTTTCTTCAGATCTGTCACCTCTCTGTACCTCTACTTCCTCATCTATAAATAACAGATAAGTGTGAGAAGTGACACAGTACCTGGTGTGCAGAACCTAATTGGTGGCAATTCTAAAGGAGGAAAGCACTGACTTCTCACCCCGATAGCGTTTCATCTAGCATTTCCTGCCTTTTGTTCTCTCTCCAGATGACCACTCCCGGGTGAGGCTGTTGGTGCTGGATGGAGACCCCCACTCTGACTACATCAACGCCAACTACATTGACGTGAGTGTGTTGACAGGGATAAGCAGCTATTGGCTGGAGTTGACTGTTCAGGCTCAAGATCTTACTTAAGAGCTGTCTTTCACCTGTCCATCAGAAGGTAGTGAGGACATGTCTAAAGCAGTGTAGTCCTTCCCTAGTTTGTATGACACATGTTGATTATTCGCCCAAAGCTGCATCTGCTTTCAGGAAACTAGAGTCATCTGCTCTTTGGATCCCCAGGGTAACTGCTGGCCTTACGTATTCAACCGATGCATTAACTTGCACGTCTGTCCACTAAGTCATTCATATGAAGGGACGGCCATTGATGCAGCAAAATGCTCAAAGCACCAAGTGTGTGCTAGATATTATGAGGCCCATAAAGCTAAAAATGGCAGGGTCTCTACCCTCAAAAGCAGCAGAAGAGAGATAAGCTATGCACACCCATAGTGAACTAGGGTAAGCTAGAACGTAATGGCTATCATAGGTTCAGATAAAACACTGTCAGGATTCAGAGGAGGAGAACATCACTTCCTCCATCAGGAATGCAGAATACGATGTGAGCCAAGGCTTCAAGTGCAAGTAAATCAAAGTCAAAGCGAGAGATGATGGGCCTTTGGTTAGAGAACTGCTCTTGCCAAGAAGAAGGAGCTTGGAAAGAAATACATATCATCTGTGTATGAGTGGTGGAAACAACTCCGTGGAGATAGCGGAAAATGAAGTTGATTTTTTTGTGTGTGTGCCATTATGCTACCTTAGAACCTATTTTAAAAAGTCAACTAGATCCTTGATGAATTAGGAGTTTAAACTCTGAAGGCAAGAGAAAGCCACCTTTCAAGGAAACGCTTGAAGGTGTTTGAATGTGAAGGACCTGATTCAGCACTGAGTTTGACAGTTAAAATCCAGGGGAAAAGGTAAATTGGAGAGAGGAGAGCCTGGAATTAACAACCAGATAGGAGAGAGGCTTCCCTCATATTCCAGACACTACTGAGAAAGGACTCACTTCAAACAGGAGCCAGGCAGGGTGTGCACAGAAGTGAGAGTCTACAAGAGAAGGGCCATGGCTAGTGTTGCCTAGTGGACATCTCAGCGTTACCGATCCAAGCTGACTTCTCCAGGTCTCAGCTCAGGTCCCAGAGGCCTTGAAGAATGACTCCGGGATCCCTATTGTTCCCTCAGACCCGCAAATGTATTTATAGACGAGCTATAAAGCATAGTGGCGTGTTTTATGGATTTACTTATGATACAGCCTGAGCCAGATGGTTCATTAGTTCAACAAACATTTATCGAGCCTTGAGCCTGACACTACCCCACACTTCACACTTAGGGAACACTCAGCCAACAGATGCCAACCAATCCAGGCTAGATTGTGCCCTTCCTTTTCTCCTCCACCTTGATTATGATTATGTAGATGTAACTGTCCTAAGGGAGGCCACCCACATATAGCCTTACATGCCTGAGATGCTAGAGCTATCTGGCCTTTGTTATGTGAATAGAAGCATCCATCAAAATTAAATCCCTAAATGTATGCTCAGTCCAGTATGGGTCATCTGCCTGTTCAACCCCAGCTTTTCCTTGACCCTCTCTGCTCTCTTTTGCTTTGGAGCTAGTAGTTGTGCACTTGTGAGCATGGATATAGTGTTCAGGGAAGGAAGACTGCTTTCTCAATGAGGCAGACTGATAGGATAGCCAGGGGTGACAGGAAGGGAGAAACCAGGGTGCCTCTGCTCGCTTCCTTCCTGACCACATGCCATCTGCATCTCCAACTTCCCTCAGTTTGAGTTCTCCTTCCTCCAGTGCAGCCTCCAACCCTATAGTCTTAGGATTTCTGTCTTGCATTGTTCATCTCAGGGCTCTGGGGACTGCTTATCTAGAGGTAGACCCAGAGTTCCTCTGTGCCATCACACTCCCCTAGAACCTGTAACAGCAATTCACCATATTGAATTCCCGCCGCATGCACAGAGTGGTTCCCACTTCCCTACTAGGTACCGCCTAACAAAGGACCTACTGTGTGACCAAGACCTGGGTCTAGAACTTCATCAGAGATGAGAAAGAGTAGCTCTGTCTCTGTCGCCATTCAGAGGAACCCAATTCTAAGTAGTTGGTCTCTAGCCAGAGCGAGTTGCTCCAAGCATCCACTGACCACACCATTAGTTTCCCCTCTAATATGCATTTCAAAAATACACAGCTGACCTTCCACTGTGTGCTGGAAATGCTGATCTTTCAGAAAAGGATTCTGTCTCATAAGAGGGGTTGGAGGAGAAAAGAGACCTTCCCAGAAGAGGGTCTGTCAGACTAAAGCCTCAAGAGGAAGTCAAGTGAGAAAGCTGCTTGAAGATGACACCTTAGTCCTGCCTTAGAAGGTGACAAAGAACCAGCTGTGTCAGAATGAGCTATAGTAATCTAAGAATTAGTGATCACTTCTCATGCCACCTTAAGTACTGGATAAGTACCCCTAGTCCCCACTGCCAGGTGAGTAAGACGAGTTACCTACCAGTCAAAGGAGGTAAGAGAGGGGAAGCTAGAGTGAGGATCAGGAGTGCTGTTTCTCTAACAGTAACAAGCAGCGACAATGATAGTGGCCCTATGATGTGTGCTTCAAGTGAGTCAACTTGCTCAGGCTTCAGAGTAACACTTCAAGGTGGTTCTTATCATGCTGGCTTGCTGATGGGGAAACTGAGACTTGGAGACACTGAAAAGCTTGTCCAATGTCAGTGACAGAACCTTGGTATGAACTGTCCCAGCCCAGTGCTCTTTCTTCTGGTCTTTCATCTACCCCTGACATGATCCCATAGCCTACATTTAGTGGACACTCAGCCAGCACATGTTGATATGGGTTAGGCTGGCTACTTTCTTTTCTTGCCCACTTTGACTGTGGTCATATGGTGTGATGTCCCCTAAGGATATAGTACATGCATAGCCTCGTGTACCCAAGTTGCCATATCTGGCATTTATTATCTAAATAGAAATTCCCATCAAAATGAATTTTATAGATATTTACTCAATCTACAGTACAGTGAATGCCCTGACTACATGTAGAACTGAGAAAAGATCATGCCGTGTAGGCAACAAATGAAATTGCTTTAGATGCAAGTGGCTCTGTATGGTGCCAGCACTAATCGGGTCTTCCATTTCTGTCCTGTTCTATCATTACAAAGTATTTCTGCAAGCCTTTAAAGACAGGAAACCAGGGATTGAGGGTAAGAGCACTGCCCTAGGTCACACAGCTAGACTTTAATTCTCTGCACAGCTAGAACACAGCTTAGCCCCTCCCTCTCTGCATATGAAGTAGATGGTGCCGACAGGCCAAACCTCTGTACCACATGCTGTCCTAATAGGCCGTGTCAGGCCCTGAGCTACATCTCAGTGGTTAGAATCAAGGACTAATGAGACTATAGTCATGAATCCCAACCTTGTTGGGCTTGTTGAATGCAGGCCTTTCTGATGAGTAGCTCTGTGACTCTGGGTAAAGTATTTGTTCATTCTAATAGCTGCAAGATGAAGTAAAAAAAAAAAAAAGCACCAGCCCACAAGTATGTGATAACTGCTATAAATTACCTATTGGGGTTCCAAGACAAAACAAACTGGCTCACGGGTGTCAGCGAGGGAGAGTTTAGTAAGGGCCTGAATACTACTGAAGCCGACTAACCAACTGGATTGTGTGGGGCATCTTGGGGTAGAGATGGCAAATATATCTCAGGAGTTCTGTGGCTGGATAAGAGAGGACTATAAAAGGAGTGGAATTACTGTAAGGTCAGGCCGTTTTGACTTTGGTAAGGAGAGGCTGGCCCTTGCTGACACAGCAAGGTAGAACCTGGAAGGGCATGTACCCTAACCTAACACTGGCCTCTGAACATTTTCTTCCCCTCCTAGTTAGAAAATGCCCACCCCCAGAAGCCCAAGGACATGGGAGCTGACCTTGCAGTTAATATGGCCACCTCCTGGGGCACTGAGCAGAGTGTGGAAAAAACAATGGGGTGAGAAGGGGGACAAAATGACGGCAAACACAATTACCCTCTTATGATGTTAGCACTATAGGGCAGGGAGTAGGCAAATCACATGAACTGCGACCCTAACTGATATTCCAGTAGAACCATATTCTTGTGCTCTGCTGGGGATTCTTGATAACCAACAGAGTCAAGGTCAGGGGTATGAGCTCTCTAGTCTTCGCTGCTTTGCCCTGGTCTCCACCACAGCCCGCAGACTATTCTAGCTATGCAAGCTAGAATCCCTTCTCCACAATTGGGTTAATAAATTGACAGTTTATTAAAATGGCTCTATTTGGATAATGCGCTGGATGAGGCCAACCCTGACAGAGCCTCTGGAGGCTGCAGTATGCTGTTGGATGAACCAGCCCACTGGCCTGTTTGTTTGCACACCCGAAAATGTATTGGCCACTTGATTCTATTATAAATTACCAACCTGGTAATAAACATCATATCTGGGTGCCCAGGAAGTAGCAGATGCAGGAGTTCAGAGTGAGATAAATGCATTTTGGATGCAAACCTCTTTCCGATTGCTCACAGACAGATGGAGGCAGGCCCAGCGCTGGTTTGCAGTCAGTCTGTGTGCTGTGTAGGTGGGACTTAAATGAATTGAAAGTTCTTTTAAGGTTACGAAGTTTTCTTCACTAGCTCTTGGCATATCCCCAGAGGAGACCCAATTGAGCAATCCGTTTCCTTTTATCTCCTTTGCTGAGGAATCTTGTGCTTTGGATTTTTTTCCTCCGTGGGGACTGTGTGGGTTTCCGGAGTCCAGAGGTCGTTTTGCTCAGATGCGGCATGAGGACAGGCAATGTGGCACACACGCTTTCAGTTTTTACCAGACTGGCAGCCAAAACAAACATTTCAGTGCTGAGAGCACAGCCATGAGGTACAGCCTGGCCCTGTACTGTAGAGCAACCATACCCTGGGAGGAGACAGACAAAGGTGCACATGAATAAGCTATCTGGTGGTTAGTGCTTTGCCGGAAAGGAAGCCAAGGAGGACAGGGAGATGGTTTGGCTGGTAAAGTGCTTGCCTTCAGAAGTTGTAGCACTCACATAAAAAGCCAGGTTTGGCAGCACCGCTATAATCCCAGCCATGGACATGTAGAGGTGGGAGGTTCCCTGGGTTTCCTGCCATACCGCCTAACTGAATCAGTGATCTCCACATTCACTGAGAAGAGTGGTTGATAAAGACATTTGACATCAAGCTCTGACCCACACAGACATTTACACATGTGCACCTCTACACACATGTGCACACACATACAAAAGCCATGTACACACAAAAAGGAAATATGAAAAGCAAGATAGGAGTAGGAGAGAGAAGCAGTCAGTGGTCAGATGAATGCTGTCTCAGACAGTGACTGGCTGTAGAGCAAAAGTCAAAAGGAGTGAGAGAAAAGACCATTTTATTACACGAGAAGAGACCCAAGTGGCCTGGTGCTAAGTCTTCTGGACAGATATGTGACCACTGCTTCTGATGAAGAGCCATAGGCCACGAACAATGGAAGAGCTGTAAGCCCATGAGCAATGGAAGAGCTGAAAGCCCATAAGCAATGGAAGAGCTGTGAGCCCATAAACAATGGAAGAGCTGTGAGCCCATGAACAATGGAAGAGCTGTAAGCCCGTGAGCAATGGAAAAGCTGTAAGCCCACGAGCAATGGAAAAGCTGTAAGCCCATGAGCAATGGAAAAGCTGTAAGCCCACGAGCAATGGAAAAGCTGTAAGCCCATGAGCAATGGAAAAGCTGTAAGCCCATGAGCAATGGAAAAGCTGTAAGCCCATGAGCAATGGGGACAGCAGTGGGGAGGTTATATGAGCGAATGTTGAGAGCCCCAAACAGAAGATAATTAAACCACCACCTCCCTAGAACACATCCCTCTGTCTTCATGGCTGAGTCAGTCCCCACGGGTGCTCTCCAGAGTCCCATGTCTTCCCTTGGAGAGTCGTATCCCAGTTTGTGGATGTCTGTTAGCTCCTCTGAAGCAGAGCCACATCTACCTGGTTCACTTTTTCATTTCCAGTGCCTTGTGTATAATAGAATGTGCCCCTTTAATGCTTGCCAGCCGGGTCTAAAATGAGTGTGCAAACAGTGAAGGCACAAAATAGTGGGCCTCAGCAGTCCAACCTCACAACTAATGTATGGATATCTTTCCCAGAATTTTTTTTTTGTTAACTTTTAAATACATTTGAATCTTTCAAAGCCTACTTTCTTCCAAGGTCTTTGCCAATGCAAATCCACACTTATGCCTGCTTCCTACTGACTTACTGAGGAAAGCTGCACCCAGCTCTGAGTGGTGTGTCTCATGACCGAGGAGATAAAAAGTGCAAAAGCTCTCACTGTTGCCCAGGATGAGTGCATTAAGAGGGCAAACACAGAGAGATAGCTGGGGGTAGGGGGAGTTCAAGATGAGGATGAGACGAATGGTTAGTCTAAGGCAAAGCACTTAGATATTACATGCAATGAAGAGACAATGCAGACTCAAGTAAAAAAAGAAAAAAGAAAAGACATCCTCAGGTGTGTACTGAGAAGCCCACTATTGCAGGAAGCAGATGAACTCCAGGAGTAAAAGTGGTTTCTTGAAAGACACCAGAAGGTTGATGCTGTGGCCTAGGCCGGGGAGGATGTGGACTTTGAGAACAACTGGTGATGGAGATGGCAGAAGAGTTTAGACATAAGAAACCTCCTCATTCTGGGCTCTCGGGGGTCATTTTCTGTTCCCAAACCTACTCAAAAGACCCAGAGTCTAATTCTTCTATCCAGCGTTCATAACCTGTCCATTTTTACTTGGAGTGACAGATGTGCCTTCCCATCCCTTTGTTCTTGGAGGAGGGCTCGGTTACTCCTCACAAGGGAGGGCCCATCTGCCAAGCAGCCTCTAAAGGTTCAGTATGCACTGTTAATCATCAAAGGATCTCAATGAATGCTTGCCAAATGAGCAATAATATAATTATGATGGCAAAGACACACATGTGAAATCTTGGAATTGTGTCCAATAAATTTTACAGGAACTATCATATATTAACTTTTAAAATCTTATTTAATATACTTGAAATAGTCTGATTGCTATTTTATAAAAATACCAGAGACACAGTGGAATTAAATAATTTATCTTAAATGACTCATCCTGGAAGGGACAGAGCCAAGACTCATACCTGCCAAGACTCATACCTAGGCAATTACATGCTATGTTTTCCTGGTTGGTTTGTTGTAGCTTACTTATTTAGTATTTGATCTGAGTCTGATACTATATAAGACCTGAAAAAGTTTCTATAGAAGTCTGTGTGTCAACTAAGTCTCCTCATTAAGTATATGAGACCACTTGTGTAATCATGGTGTGTGGTTAATCTAACCATTAAATCAGGTTTTATTT
The DNA here is from genome assembly GCF_903995435.1 of Acomys russatus. Taxonomy (NCBI): domain Eukaryota; kingdom Metazoa; phylum Chordata; class Mammalia; order Rodentia; family Muridae; genus Acomys; species Acomys russatus. The sequence continues at coordinate 11,056,791 of NC_067140.1, read as the reverse complement.
TTTCATGGCTATAACTAGCGATCTGGATAAGGCAATTTAAATAAGGAAATATTTATTTTGGCTCACAGTTTCAGATGTGTCAGTCAGTCTATCCTAACAAAAGGCTGTGGAAGAGCACATTAGTAAAATCAGAGCCAAGAAGCAGAGAAGGGAGTTATAGGAGCAGAACAGAGCAAGATGAAATTCCCCAAATCACTCTCTCACTCCCCCTCACAAGGCCTAGCTTCCTATTTTCCCCTTCTCCCAATAACACATCACATATAAATCCATGAGGACTTAGTTCACTCCTTGAGCCAGAGCCTGCATGGCCTAATTGTCCCAAGACGGACTTAGGGGAGTGTGTCATTAGTCCTCTAAGCATTTCTCAGTCCACTCAAATTAACAGGGAAGATAAGCTATTGTGTAGAGAGTTTCTGGTCATAATGCTGGTCTTGGGTCAGTGATGGCAGGTACTCCAGATAAAGTATGGAGAGAAATTAGGAGAAACCTGCCAAATAGTTACCAGATAAGTGAATAGTGAGGCCCACAAATGTACACTAGTTACTAAGTAGTCAATGCCAATGGCTCACATACTGATTTTTGATGTGTCGATTGGATCCAGGGCTTCAGAGTTGCCACAAAAAAAAAAAAAACTCTATGGCAATTCTGGCTCACATGTTCAAGGAAGACGTGAGACAGCTCAGCTTCTCTAACATTCTTTTACAGTGCTTGAACCGAAACAGCTGTTCGCCAAACTTTAGGATTTGTGTTGTCTAGGAACAGCTAATTCTGATGGTAAAGTGTGTCCCAGGACTGTCAGCAACAGTTCTAAGACTGTGGCAGTGACACAGCCTATAAAGTACCCGCCACATAATCATTAGGACTGAGTTTAGACCCTAGCATGCATGTAATACCTGGTCACATAATGAAAGTCTATACTCTTAGCACTGGGGGAGGGGAGGGGAGTTGATGGGAGGATGCCTGGAGCTCACTGGACAGAGAACTTAGCTAAATCACTGAAATCTGGGTTTAGTCAGAGACCATGTCCTAAAAAACTAAGCTGGAGAGCTACTGAGGAAATCACTCAGTGCCTTCCTTTCACCTTCACATGCATGTGCACACATTCATTCGATCATGTCCATAGAGCCCAACACACACACACACACACACACACACACACACATACACCAAATAAAAATTAAAAATTTAATAGTGTGTATCTATCCATCCATCTTGTCACTAAATGCTAGTCATATTAATGATCTATACTAAACCTAAACTTTTATTCAATATACACTAGATACACTGTTCCTCTGTAACAAAGGAGTGCCTCCATCCATGCCACACTCAATTAAAAGACAGTATCGTCTTCATCCTCTTTCCTTGTGACTAGGATGTTATGAGCCACCAAGTTAGTTCTGTGCCAGACCATGTCAGAGCTTATAGGAGCACTCTGAAATAGCCAAGGAATTCACACACTAGTCTTCGAGTCACCACATAGTTCTTGGCTGTCTGAGTTCACACTTCCACGTGGTCCTTTCTGTACCTAGAACTTTCCTGTTGGCAGATAGAAGCGATGTGACAGCCTTCCCATTTCCTTTCTCTGACTGACAACCCTGTGCAGTCAGAAATAGAACTGTCTTTTTGTTTCCTCCTCCAGGTCCCCCCACTAGGCCTAGTATTGGGATCCACATATGACTGTGGTTCAGAAACACTTGGTGTGCACCATTAACCTGACATGCCTTGGGTGCATGCGCATATGGCATGCCTATGGCAAATGGGCCCCTGGCGGGTCACCACAATAACAGCTAATGCTGAGTGGATGCTTAGTCTGCACACATGATTTTACATGGCTTTCGATACTTCCCTTGGATGCTGTCCCCATTTTACCTATGAGAACACTAGGCAACTGGAAAGAGATGTGTATTAATATTGTGCTGTTTTGAAGCTTTGAATGGAGACCCTTCACTGTGTTTTCCTTCTGTTATCCAGGGGTACCACCGGCCCCGGCACTACATTGCAACCCAAGGTAAGTGTCTCAGAGTGACCTCAAGGATATCAAGGGTGACAGGTTTTTTGTTGTTGTTGTTTTGGCTTTTTTTTTTTTTTTTTAGAAATCAGGGTAAGCCTTGCTATCCATTCTGTCTCTCTGTGTGTTATCCCAAAGCTCGTTCTCCACTAACTGGCCTGGCTTCTCCTGAAGGAAGTGGATAAACTTTCAGAGACAGAGAAGCCAGAGAGACAGGGCACCTTGGCCTCCAGAGAAAAAGTCCGCTTCGGAATGGCAGCAGAAAGAGCTGTCACTAGGAAATATCATTAAGAGGGAAGAGACCATGTCTGGGTCGACAAGATAATAAAAGCCTCAGCAGGCCACCTGACAGATGCCCCCAACCCTTCAGCAAGTGCATGCCCACAAGAGAGATGCAGCCAGTTGCCCTGGGAAGCAGTGTGACAATATGCCATCCAAAGGCTTAAAAATGGCGATGCCTTTTAAAGCCTCCAAGGGAGAAATCCTGCAGACAGTTATATGTGTGGACCGTGACATATATAAGAAGCAGTGTTATCATGTCATCTGTAATGGGGAAAAGTGAAAAAATCTTAAATGCCCAATAATAGATAGGATTGCTAAATAACAAATATATGGTGTCTCCATGTTCTAGAAAAACTCTGTAGCTATGAAAAATACCATTTTTGAGGACATGAAAAAAATACTTATAGAAGACCTAGTGCTTATTGCAGACACACACACATGTACACACACACACACACACACACACACATGACAAAAAAAAAAAACACAGAAAAATACTATCCAAAGTTTCTTTCAAATGCATGAATTAAAAATGATGAAGGCCCAGGATGTTAAGAGTCATTTCCTAGGAAATTGCTTTGGACTATCAGATTCTATCTCCCATTCCTTCCTTTTCTGGCCTTTTCCTTCTTTCTTTCTTTCTTTCTTTCTTTCTTTCTTTCTTTTTTTTTTGTTGTTGTTTGTTTGTTTGTTTGTTTGTTTTCTGTGTTTTAATCCTTCCTTTCAGAAGAATGTCTCCAGCATTTGTCAAACTGAAAACTTCGGACTCTCGTGCTTTTGGCAGCTCCATCCTGCCCACCCTCATTTCCTTGCTCTCTCTCACTGAGACCCTGCTGTCCCTCAGACACTATATAAACTCTAGTCCAGATAAAGTGGTCCATCAGGGCGGGAAATGGAGCTGCTGGGCCAAGCATGAGGGCAGGGAGGATGCTGCAGATGATGAGGATCTAAAATGTGGCCTTCCTTATCTCTACTGTGTTCTGGCCACGGCAGACTCAAGCCTCCAGCCTCAGTCTCAGCTGCTTGGCGTCCCACTCGGGCTCCCCTGGCCTCACTCTCACCCATTCATACAGAACCTTGGTTAAGCAACCGAGAGAGACGAATCGTTCTTCAGCCTCTTGGTACCAGCAGCCTCTAACCCTGTCGCCTTCTCTGTTGGCAGGTCCAATGCAAGAGACTGTGAAGGACTTTTGGAGGATGATCTGGCAGGAAAACTCTGCCAGCATTGTCATGGTCACAAACCTTGTGGAAGTGGGCAGGGTAAGCTGCCCCCCTTGAGTCATGTGGGAAGAGAGGGAGGTGGAGACTCAACCCAGTGGCCCCCATTGTCTGCATCGTTCCAGCAGCTTCCAAAGCGTTGCCACACCCTTACTGCAGCCTCTAGGGATGGAAGAGACCATTCCTCCTACCTCACATCTGAGCATTGTTCTCTTCCTTCAAGTCTCCCATCCATCTCTATCCTCTCTCCATCGATAATGTCATCTCATCTATTTTGAGGAAATTAAAGCCATCAGATGTGAACTCTCTTACCAACTCATCATAGACTTACAATCTTATTTGTATCTATAGCCATCTTCACATCTTTCCCTTCTGTTGTCAGGTCTAGCTACGAGAAGGGGGTGTTTCTGTTGACCCTGGATGGCTGAATATCAGCCATTTCTTATGACAAAGCCCAATATGACAAACAGTAAGTCTGCCCTCGGATAAGTCAGTCACCCTTAGAAAGATGCTTTTTGAAAAGTCACTGTGAGCCTTTGTCCACCTCCCTCCTCATCTGTTAGCCTCTAACATTCTTTATCCATTAAAGAGCCTGGTGGTCCCCAAAAGGAAAGAATGAATTTGCTCTAGCAGAGAAGCCAGAGGGGCAGGTCAGGAAAGCACCCCAACGTCCTGGAGAAGCAAGTGACACATTCAGCTTTGAAGGAAGGACAGAGGACACTAGGCTATATCATTAAAGGAAGGAACCACACAGAGCAGATTAGGCGTGTGCATATCCTCTGGAGGACCGCAACAAGGCTTGGAGATTTTCTCATACTCCCTTTTCATTTGAAAACAAAAAACAATGGCTGTTCTTCACCGCTGAGCTGTTTCCCTCAGTGCTTCCTATCTCAGAAAGACAAAAACCACCATCAAATGAGCCACAAAACAGTAACAGAAGCCATGCATCTGCTAAATGGACAGTAGGGATTGGGAGGGAGGATTGATGGAGATGAGAGAACGGTGAGCGAGGAAGACAGTCCTCTAGATAAATTATATTTGCGTATAAAATTGTCAAAAGCCCCCACAAAATTAATAAGACTATAAAATAATTTTTTAAAAACTTTTTAAAGCCAAACAAAGGTGCCCTCCCTGTTCCCACTTTTCTGCTGAATCTCAAGGACTCCCACAAGCCTCTGTGTCTCCACTCGGTTTTCTTCTACTCACCTCAACCTAACAGGTCTCCCCATTCCACCAGCAGTGATATGGTCAACATCACTCCCTGTTGACAAACCCAGCCCCCCCCCCTTCCCACAACCCCCACCCCCACCTCTCCACCTGTCTTCCCCTCTCAGCAGCACCTCACCCTCTATTACCTGCTCTTCCTTCCCTGCCTGTGAACCTCACTGTTACTCAGGGCTCAGGCCTCTGTCTCCCTCTCTGGTCTAGGTCTCTGTTCACTGTTTTCTGTTCTCCCTCTCGGTCCTAAGTTGTCCTTAGATATAGCTTAGAAATTGGACCACCATGTCCAGCTTTGCTTTTGCCCCTTTGGTTAACTATGGCCTGTGGGTGGATGGGCGGGCTGCACAGTCAAAAGGCTAATGTACAAATATCTGGACTCAAAGGGCTCCAGTAGTGTATACAAACTATATCAAGAGTGGACAGGTAAGATTTTATAGATAGTCTATTAGGATAAAGTACTGGCCATAGTAATGGGGAGGATGAAGTTACCCATCTTGTCATAGTGTGTTCAAGGGTGTGGCTATCTCGTTGCTAGTCGGGGGTCAGGGCTAAGTGAGACCTTATCCTTAAGCATTCGCCATCTGGCCCAATCCCCAGTTTTACAGATGAGAATTAAATGCAAAAGGGGGAATACCTGAATCAATCAGTTTTAATCTCACTCTTGACTCTCACTCTATAAATACTTGTAACCTCCCCCCCCATTCAGCCTGCTCCCCATTATTCAGCTGCTTCCCCAAGGGAATAAGACTGGGGCCTCCTCCATTCCAGTGGGTAGCAAATGCAGCCCAGAACTTGAGCACTCCAGTCTGGCCCCATAGTACGCTCCACATTTTGAAAAGAATTCCCCCCCGATGCTGGACTGTGACTGGAAACTGGGCCTGAGGGGGCGAGAAGTTTCTTAATGGAACTCCTGCTAGCAGCCAACACAGACACACTACATCTGATTTATCCCATAGTAATTGCACAAGGCAGTGTTCCTGGTTATGGCTCAGACAGCCTGAGTGTGGTCCTCGCTCCATCCCTTCCCGGCTGTTGACTTTGAACAATTCTCTTGGCTTCTCTATATTTAAACTCTCGTCTGTAAAATGTGGGTGAACGTATTCTCTAAGCTTGTGGTGACATATAATTAACATCCAAATAAGTCACAGGACACTTAGTCGGCTATGCTAGACAAGGTAAGTACCAGCTTTCATTGGCTATAGGAGCCTGAGGCTCTTCCTAGAAGGAACTTACCTCGGAGGTCTCAGGATCAAGCAATGTCCATTTGTCTCCAAACCCTGTTGCATTCTCAGTGTTTCCCTAAGTGGGTTCCATGGGAAGCTAGTCTGCAGGATGACTAGTGAGCAGAGAGTTCCATGGTTAAATACGTTTGGGAAATGCTGTGTCCTCTGCCCCTGTTGGAAAGCCCTAAGATACTTCTTAATAACATTAGCACCTTTGAGGATCTAAGTCATCTTTTAGCAAAGCAGTTCATTTAACTTTGTTGAAACAGCATTTCCCAAACTCATTTGACCACAAAAAAACCTCTTTTTGTTTGTTTTGTTTCTTTTTTGTTTGTTTTGTTTTGTTTTGTTCTGTTTTGTTTACCTAACACCTATTAGCACCCAGCGGAACACACTGTGGGAACTGCCACGCTAGGCCGTGCGGCGTCCCCCGGAATGGTAATAACACTTTTGTTATTTTTAAGGGGGAAACTATGATTTCTTTTTTTTTCTCTCTGTGGAGCTTAGAGTCAAATGTGGGAACTGCTTGCTGGTAGCGTAGGTCCCCACTGCTGGGGCAGAGAACAGTGGCACGTCTTCCCTTTGAGCTCAGGATTGTCTGTCTCTTCCCCAACTAAGAGCCTTTCTCCTTCCAGCCCCCCAGGGACCGCCTCTTTATAAAGGACCCTCTCCTAATCGCTTCTGCTTCTACCTCCTCGCTGTTTCCCACCTGAATTTCTCATCCTTGCTCTGATAATAATGGCCAGCCGCTCCGTGCTGACACAGCAGGAAATGAACAAGTCACCAATCTCCTGTATTATTACCCATCTGCTAAGTGGGGATGATAAACCTCCCATCTTACCTGGTTCTTTCTGATGGCTTTAGTGTAGCAAGGCACTAGAAAATCACAAGGATCTGTAAGAGAAGATGACTCTGTTATGATAATGGCCCCAGTGACTATCGCAGTGAGTTAGGCCCTGTGCAATCTGCAGATCCGTGACCACTAAGCACCCCATGGGCTAAAATGCCTCCAAAGTCACCCTTGGGTTTATTTGGATGGGAAAAACCAAAGGAGGTGGCTTCTCGTGCTCTGCACTCTGTTCATGTACTCTCTTGCCTATCCATTCCCTGTCTCTCACTTGACCACAGGTGAAGTGTGTACGATACTGGCCTGATGACACCGAGGTCTATGGAGACATTAAAGTCACCCTGATTGAAACAGAGCCGCTGGCCGAATACGTCATCCGTACCTTCACAGTGCAGAAGGTAAGTTTGCCTTCCTTCCTGCGGGAGGTCCCTCCTCCAAGCCAGTAGGCTGGTCTATTCCTTCACACCTGCCATGATGGACAGAGGAGTAATCGGAGTGGTCTTGGCTGTTACAGTGGATGCCTCAACTAGAGAGGCAGACTTCAACAGACAATGCATTGTGATGAGAGGTGTAAGATGCCGAAGGGCGGAGACTAGGCGCAAGGGAAATTTAAATATATCCCATAGAGCCAACGTAATTGGTAGAGAAAATTAGGACTGAGAAGGCTCCAGTCAAGGAAAAGTTGGGTAGAATAATATCCTTTGCCAAGGGTCAAAAGCAGAGAGTGTGGGAGACAAAAAGATGCCAATATTTTCCAGGCTGAGAATCTAGTCTGGGCCTGATCTCAGCCAGGGGTAATTTGGTCTTCTGGTGAATATCTGACACTATCTGAAGACATCTGGGAACACTGCAACTTGAGAGTGGGTAATTTGTTACTGACATCTAGTGGGTGGAGGCTAGTAGTGCTACTTAAAAATCCACAACACCCATGATAAAGAATTATCCAGTCCAGAGTGTCACATCCAGGAGTGTCTAGGGTGAGAGATGCTGGTCTATACATCTGTGCTCCTGCTGGCTGTGGACAGGCTACTGGGGGCTAGCCTTCAGGGTGAGTCAGCTGTTGCCATTTAAGGATATACATCCAGGAAAGGGGACAACTGGGAGGCGCCGACCACCAACACTGTGTAATCCAGGACCATGAAGAGGGTGTGAATGGGCACCAATCTCCTCTAATGAGTCCCCAATTAATGTTAATAGAGGCTGTATATGACTGCATAGCTCCAAGCCCAGACCCCAGTGGGGGGGGGGGGATTGCAGCCTGCAAGGCATGTTGAAGAAGTAGGGGTCTTTCCATGCTTATCCTTTTTTCTCTCCCTTAAACAATCATAAAGGAAGCCATTGCCTATAAGAAACTTCACTCATGAGTCTCCCATCAGTTCCTCCATGGGCTGTGGATAGGTGATCAGCAAACTCTATCAAGAGCTTCAGGAAATGATGTTGAAACCCAGGGAGAGCAGGTAGCTTACTACTCTGCTCCTGGGGTAAGCACGGGTCCACCAGGGACAGCATAGCACAGGTAGGGAGGGCGCACAACAGTGCTGGAGCTGTCCTGCCTCCCTTCTTCTATCCCTGATTCAATCCAGCTCTGTCCTCTCCCTCCTAGCCTTCCTCTGCCATTCATCTTACTCCATCTTAGTTTGGAATTCCCAAAAGCAGAGCCCAAAGGAACAGGAGTTTGAATGAATTGTGCATGGAGAGGGGCCTTGTAGGAAAGGAGGTGAGGGACCTTAATAGGCACCCTGTTTCGGCCTGACTCCACAGGGTCTTGAAGCAAGAATTTCTCAGCAGATGTAGCACTTACTGAGCCCCCAAGAGGGCCCCCAAGTCATTCTGGCTTGCCCAGAACAGGCTGGGTTTAGCACTGGAGGTCCATGACCTGGGAGAGCCCTCCATTCTGGGCACACTGGACTATTGACAAAGCCGGCTAAAAACCTCCCTGTGTCAGATGGAGAATGCTAGCTATCCCAAGCCAGCCCAGGGATGGGATGCTGGGGGCTGTCCTCTCAAAAAAAGGCATCATGAGCTGTCTCCAAACAAGACACAGGAGCTGAAGAGGCTGCACCATTCCAAGAACCAAGATCAGCTGGACATCAACACATATCCTGAATCTGTTATCCACAGAGCAGCCACTGGGGGCCTTGACATCCTAGTGCCCTTGAGATAAAGTTAGGGCTGTGACTAGGGTTCCAGGCCTCTGCCCACCCCACCTTCCCACATCCATTCCTGTCACTCTCCCGGCTGCCTTCTGCATCCCTCCAGCCTTGATCTGTCTTCTTTGTGACTATGTGCAGCACTCTCTGTAGCCTGTCCCCAGTCATGCATGATGCACGCCTGGGTCCTCGGTGAGGTCACACATCAGCTTCGTAGTGATGAGGAGTGCAGCCAGTGCAGCCACGTGGTCAGTGTGCAAACCATCCCCTCGCTATTTGACACGGTCTAAACCCTGCTTAGCTTCACTCGCCTTGTCTATAACATGGAGATAAGGATAGTATGCACCTGACCCAAGGAATAAATTAATAAATACATGGATGTGTTCAAAGGAGTGCCCGGGACATCACCAGGGCTTAGTAAATGCCAGCCATTATTGCCGTTATTGTGTTCCCAGACCTCAGTCAAGGATGCCTCTTCTAAGAAGCCTTCCCTGATTTCTCCTCCTCTTTAATCATGTTAGATAATTCCTTGTACAATGGTTTTCAACCTATGGGTCCCAACCTCTCTGGGGGTCAAATGACCCTTTCGCAAGGGTCGCCTAATGCCATCAGAAATATCATATATTTGCATTATGATTCATAACAGTAGAAAATTACAGTTATGAAGTAGCAATGAAACTAATTTTATGGTTGGGAGGAGGGGGTCACCACAACATGAGGAACTGTATTAAAGGGTCGCAGCATTAGGGAGGTTGAGAAGCACTCCCCCAGTAGATTTAGCCACATGGGAGCCTTCCTCAGTCAGCGAGACCATGAGCCATTCCAGGAAAAGGAGCTGTGGCTGAAGCCACCTCTTCATTGTGCCTAGCACATGTCCAGGGCAAGATGACCCTTGGTGATTATTACTTAACAGGAGGTAACCAATAAAATAGATGCTTCCTAGAACCAGCCAGCAAGAGTGCCTGCTGAAGACTTAGAAGCAAGATAGATACTCATACACAAATAAATAAATAAATAAATAGGTTAATTAGCTTTAAGAGGTTCTTCAATAAATTACTGGTTTTACAGTTTCCAAAAGTAACTGAGCAGAGTTTCTGTGACGTAACATCCATTAGCCCAGCAAGGGCCTCATTCCCCTAACCACCCCCAGCACCCCCTGCCCCCACCCTCACACATAGCAGAGAGGCCCACTCCTTGGTGCAGCAGCCACCACTCCCACATGGAGCTGGGAGAGTCCACGAAGGCAGCAGGTGGAGAACGGAGGCCCATTCTTTCCTCAGAAAGGCTACCACGAGATCCGGGAGCTCCGCCTCTTCCACTTCACCAGCTGGCCTGACCATGGGGTTCCCTGCTATGCCACTGGCCTTCTGGGCTTCGTCCGCCAGGTCAAGTTCCTCAATCCCCCAGAAGCTGGGCCCATAGTGGTCCATTGCAGGTGAGTCAAGCCTCCATCCCCATTCCACCGCCAACTGGCCCTCGGTAGATTTGCTCTCTGGGTGAGGGTGATGTCCTCTTGTCCAGGGGCCTTGGCTTTTCGCTTTAAGACTCTTCCTCCTATGACCCAGAACCCAGCCACCTTCTGAAGAGACCTGGATCTCGAGGTCCAACAGTAACAGCAGTAGTGGTTAAGTCACTGTTACACTTGTTGCCCCCAGGAACACAACTGGGCTCCGCGACACCTACTATGTCTGCCATGTATACATGTCCAAATTATTGCACTTCCCACCCAGGCTTGGTAGGTGAGCAATATCCTCTTATCACCCCCACTTTACAGATGGGGAAACTGAGGCACGGAGATGGAAAGTGTCAAAACTGGGATGGTTATGTTCTCGGAAGCTTCCTGGCAGCAGCTTGACAGGGGATGCCTCAGTATAAACATGCATCTCTTCACTCCTATTATTTTTAAAAAATCAATTGCAGGCCTGCAGGGTCCTTAATAGAGAGCAAGTGGTCAGCATCAGGTTCCCCTTATTACCGAGATGGGAAATTTTTAGCTTTGACCTAGAAAGTCACTTTGAACATAAGTGGCATTGAATCCTCCTAAATGGAGAAGAAGTATTGTGTCAAGGGCATTGGGAATTGGAGGGAGGTAGATATCCAGACCTGAAGGCCACCATGTCCGTATCTCCCTCCCTCCCAATGCCCCTCCATTTCAGTATGACCTTGGGTTCAGCACATCTTCTTATACCTTGTCTGATTAGGGCCACCTCACCCTTCCAGGCAATGTCTGGAGCCAGCCCCTCCCTCCAAGGCATCCCTTTGTGTTCTCTACAGCAGTAGATACAAAACTGCCTTCCATAGGTAAAAAGAAAAAAAAAAAATCAAGGGTTTAGCAGAAACTTCTGCACCATGAGCGTTTGGCATGGGTTCTCAGCTTTGCCTCTCATCTCAGAGAGCAAAAGGTGCATTAGCATCTGAGCTCAGTATCTCCCAACAGCAGCCAGAGCGCGGGAGGAGGAGAGGAAGGGAGACAATGTTGAGTGCTCACCAGACGCTCTGCTACTTGCAGTCCTGAGTGTGATGGTCTCTGCCTGCATCTCCATAGCAAGTCGCTGTAAAGCATCTAAGCAGAGTGGTACCTACTCCTGGAGCTGTTACGGTTTGGCTAATGCACACTGAGTGCCTGGAGAAAATCTCCAATCATAAGAAGCACCTAAAACCACCACCCCCCCCTTCCTGCCTCTTAACACCATCCAGTGCCCCAGACAAGGCTTAACAAGTACATTAGAACAGGAAGTATCTCTTACTAACCTTCCTTTCCTACTCTTAATCTTAGCATTCAGGGCATCATGAATGCTCCATAAATACTGTGGAATATAAGTAGCCAGGCACAAAACAAAGCAATTTACATTGCATTATGCTTCTAAAATGTAGCTTAATGCAATTTACATATATTGTACTATTAATGCTAAGAGGTATATGGCCAGTTGTGTTTTATGAATAAGAATAGTGAAACCCAGAGAGATGAAGTCATTTGCCCAAGGTCACACAGCTAGTAAGTAACAGAGCCAAGATTTAATCTCTGGAATCTCAAATATCATGGGTTCAACTACTATTTTATTCCAGAAAAAAAGAAGCACAGCTCAGACTTCTCAAAAATGCTTTCGGGAGGTAGAAACTGGAGCCCACAGACACCAGCCACCTCATCCACTGATATTGGAGCCAAGAGTCGAGCCGTTGACACTGGTTCAGTTTCGTGAGATGTGCTAAGGATGAGGTCTTGGGGAAGACATGAATGAGTGCTTTTTTTTTTTTTTTTTTTTTAATACCCCTTCCCAGGGTCCAGAACCAATTTTGTTTGGTTCCTTTTGAATGGTCTGGAGTACAGTGGGGCACAGGTATTTTGAGTCAAGAACAAGATCAGGCCCTACTCACCTCAAACCGTGGTGTTTTGCATCACGAGTAAAGACTGCTTCCAAAAGGTTTGCTTTCTAGACCGCTAATGCTAGGGGACCCGATGCTCCACAGGCCAGTGTTGCTTTTGCATCTTTTGCCTCCATCCTCTTTGCATCTCCTTTGGTTTGCCCATTGTTAGACAAAGACATTTGTTTCCACGGGGTAAGTAAAGTGGGAAACCACCACCAACTGGCCTTCCTTGACAGTCTGTGCCACTTTGCCTTCCAAAGTTGTATGGGCTAGTGTTCTGTGACTCCGGCCCTCCTCTTTTAAAACCAGGAGTTAATCCGGGGAGATGTGCCTGTGCTCCAGGGCCTCTGGTGGAATTCTCTTCCTATTCTCCACATCTTGTTTGAGATCCTCCTGTTAAAGCTGGTCAGCAATCAGAATCTGACTATATGTCAAGGGAGCTGGTGCCTGGCGAGGGTCCCGAGACTGTCAGCAGCGCCAGTTTGATGATGTGCCTGACTCGTGACCCCAAGGAAAGCCAGCACAAACGAGTCAACTGCAAGGCCTCGAATAGGGCACTTCCGGTCGATTCCCTGCCTTGGACACAGCTCGGAGCTCTCTCTGGTCCCTGCTCTCTCACTCATGTCCTCTCTGTAACCTCTGCATTTCTTCTTGCTTCCACCCACCAATCCGTTTGCTGACATGAAATAAGAAAGGAGAAAAGAAGGGGAGAGCCTGGGAAAGGCATGCTTACTAGGAAGGCTCCAGCATGCCAGGCATCCATCAGACAAGAAGCCCGTGGGCAACACACCTGCTCTGACATCTTGCACCACACACTATGCACTTTACTCAGAAAGGTAGTAGAAGCTGTAGACTGCCAGGTGGGAGCCCTCAGCTCTCCTATTCGCCAGCTTTCTGACCTCAGGCTATAAGCTCTCTATGCCTCAGTTTCTCACCTGTGAAATGGGATAAGAAACTTGCCTATCCCCTCGTAGGGAAATCCAAAAGCAAATTAGTAAAGCACTTGTACAACAACGTGTCACTTTGTAAGCACTAAATAATCATTTGCTAAATAAGAAGTCCTAAAAAAAAAAAAAAAAAAAAAAAAAAAAAAAAAAAAAAACTCCAGTGGTAAGCATTGCTCTCTCATTTAATAAAGAGGAGGATTTTGGTCACTTGTTCAGCATAGCTCAGGAGTGTTGGGGTTCCAAGCATTCCATCTGACTTCCACAACACACTGCCTTTCAACAAGGCTTTTGAGAGGGGGCTAAATGTTAGGGGTCTTATCCACCATCATTCATCCCATCCTACAATCCTTAACACACCCCACACTTGCCTTCCAGTGCCGGAGCCGGGAGGACCGGCTGCTTCATTGCCATCGACACCATGCTCGACATGGCGGAGAATGAAGGGGTGGTGGACATCTTCAACTGTGTGCGTGAGCTCCGGGCACAGAGGGTCAACCTGGTGCAGACAGAGGTGAGTCCTGGGCCACTGAGCCGGCCAGTTACCTGAAACCTTGGCCAAGGGGAAGCACGGCAGGGCAGAGGCTCATTAGTGGAGAAATTCTATACCAAAAGTGCTTGCTATGGTGACATGTCCCAGCCAACCCTGAGAGTCGATGATACAGGAACTTCTGGCAGCAATAACTGGCGAGTTCTCCGTCTCCATAGTCATCCAAGTAAGACTGAATGGTGGTTGTTAGAGACAGCATTCTAGACTTGGATGAGGAATGGAAAGGAAGTGTTGATACTTATGGAATGCCGGTCCTGTGCCACGTACTCAGTCAGACCTTGATGGAAGTAGCTTAACTAACAAAGTGCTTTTTTTTTTTAAACATTATAACATTTTGAACATTTATTATTCATTTTATTTTATGTGTCTGGGTGTTTTGCATGCATTTATATAAGTATGTAAGTGCACCCCATGTATACCTGGTGCACACAGAGGCCAGAAGATCCTGTTGGATCTCCTAGAGCTGGAGTTACCATGATCGTGAGCTACGATGTAGGTGCTAGGATGCGAACTCTGGTCCTCCAAAAGCTATCTCTCTAGCCCAATGTTCTTGAGAACTTTGACTTGAGCTAGAGGTTCTCTCTTCTTAGAGAGACACATGCAACCCTTCTCCTCAAAGGAAGGTAGACGCCCAGGTTCCTTCCCCGTCTAGCTGGAGAGCCCAATGCCTGAGAAGAGTGTAAGTGAGACTCTCTGGATTGTTGTCACCTACAGTGAGCCAAGCACTATGCATCCTTTGTACGTAGGATACTTTCCCTGCCACGATGTATCTGCTAACTCACATCTCCATTCTATAAGTGAAGAGGACACTGAGAAATTATACACCCAAGACTTCACATGGATAAACCCCAAGACCCATGCTATTTGTCCTGCTCCACTCTCTCCTCTTAATCAAGTTGTCTGCCTATTTGATTCCTTGGGTTGTTGGTCCTGCAAAGAATCCACCTTTTGGTTCTAGTAAAGGGTGCCAATGTCCTAGCAGATCTAGAAACCATGGGAGCTTCACCTGTATCAGCCCTGCAAAGGGACAACACCCTTGGCTTTAGGTACCGGGGTCCCTGCAGATGCTCGCTGAAAGGTTTATCACACTGGAATCTACTGCAGGCTGCAAGGCAGCCCACGGGCCAGTTCTCAGGCCTAGCCCACTAGAGCCAGGGTGACTGCGCTGTGTGTGCTGAAGACCATGCGTGCAGAAGGCAGCTGCTCTAGGTAGAATCAAACACATGGCCCTCGCTGTCAGGCAGGGAATCATTTATGTACGAATGCGTCATGATACATCCCAGTAAAGCGCCTTATTTCAAGGGGCCAGATTTTGGTTGAAAAGCGAATGTCGCCCAACAAGCACCTATAAAAACCTAGACTCGATAATAAACCTATGATTGATAGATTTAAAAAGTACTTTCTGGAAAGAAGAAAACATGAAGATAGGGGGAAGGAGAAGAACTGCACCAGAAGAGGATCATGGGAACTAAGGAGCAGGATGGAGGAGGGTGTGGGTGTGGCGCACTTGTTAAGAACAGACCCTGAGACACCAATGGTCAGAAGCTGATCCTTTGGAGGCAAACCCGAGACACTCTAGTCGTGGTGTGTAAAGTGGGATGGGACAGAAACAAGAGAGTAGAGTAAGTGTAGTTTACCATGCTGTAGCTTCTGGAACCCAATCCTTCCGGTGACCCCCTAAGGGACAGTGTGGAGCATGGTTCTCTAAACTGTCCCACAGAGGAGGAGGGGAACCTTGGGTTTTTAGCCCCCAACTCTCCACCTGTTTCTCCTGAGCGTAGACTAAGTACACCCCCAGGAAGTAGGAAGAAAGGCCCCAACAGAGAAAAGCAGGGTTTCTACAGCTAGCAGCTTCAAGATGACAGCTGGGGATGTGGGTGGAGCCTCGGTGGCACCTGCAATCTGCAATGACGCGTGCTCACGTTTCTCATTCTTATCAATGGCTCTGCTGTTCCATCTTATACGAGGGCAAAATGCACCCTGCACCATAGCTCAAACACTGTGAAATGTGGGGACTTAGACCTTGGGACTACAGGACAAAAACCTAAGGATTCTGCAGGGCAAATCATGTCCTTTCTTCATTGTTGCAAGATTCATCCAATGTGGACAAAATGCTCACAGGCAACTGGTCTTACCTGGAGCCCTCTTCCCCTCCCCTTGACCTTGCAGGAGCAGTATGTGTTTGTGCACGACGCCATCCTGGAAGCATGCCTCTGCGGCAACACCGCCATCCCTGTGTGTGAGTTCCGTTCTCTCTACTACAATATCAGCAGGCTGGACCCCCAGACCAACTCCAGCCAAATCAAAGATGAGTTTCAGGTATGCATAAAGCCTTGGTTGCTCTGAGTTGTCCTAATGGGTATCCACAGTCCAGATGGCTTATACAGCAGGCATTTGTTTGTCACACTTCTGGAAGCAGTGAGCCCAAATGCAAGCTACCGGCAAGTCTAGTGTCTGGGGAGAGCTTGGACACCAATGAGGTTTGTGAGCAGCTGTTTCCTTATGGTTTTGTAGGGACACTGATCCCATTCGTGAGGACTCCAGCCTGGTGGCCCAATCACCTCTCATGGGTCCACCTCGTCATGTGGCCCGCTGAGTGCTGGAAAAGCAGCACATGTGTGTGGAGGGGGGGGACATACACATTCAGTCTATAGCAATGACCCAAGTAACTTCAAAACCGTGTTGTGAGACTTTGTTGCTGAGATGTGTGTGTGTGTGTGTGTGTGTGTGTGTATGTGTGTGTGTGTGTTTCCGTCTGCAGTGCCCAGCAGCTGTGGAAAGCTTTTCACACCATCAGATTGCACAGTCATTAGCAACTATTAGCCAATCACTCAGTGATGGCTGGCACTTGTTTTTTTTGTTGTTGTTGTTGTTTGTTTGTTTGTTTCTGCTGTGATTATGCTATTGAACTGAGGTCTTAGTTAATTCTTGTTGGTGCTGTGGAATGGACACAAATTTTTATGTTGGTGTGAATTTCATGCCTCTGTGTTTTCTCCACAAAGCCTTTAGCCCTATTGTGTGGACATGGGAATTTGTTAGAAACGTAGACTCTTGGGCCCCACCCAAACCTACTGAATTAAAACTTACAATTTAACAGGTCCAGGGTGGGGGAGGGGACATTTATCTGCATGTAAGATAAGCTTTGACCTTCCCCCCCCCACCCCCCCTTATAGCATGGCTCAGACATCACAGATCCACACTTGGGAGTCAGGATGTTCAAAACTGCAGCTTTGATCTGCGAGGCCTGGATGTGAACGGCTGAGTATAAAAAGCTGAAATCCTGGACATGGATCCCTCAGTAAAAGTGAGAGTTCAGCCCTGATCCCATGGCCAAACACTGGGCTGTGTCTGGACGATGGCACTGTGAGAACTGGGCTGCAAGAAGCAAGTAAACAGCTCACAGTATTCCAACCAAGCTGGTATTGTAGGACTCTTTTAAACAAGCCATCTTCATTGTCTTAGAGCAAAGACGCTATGCCAAGTGACAGAGGGGGATGGAAGGCACAAAACCCTGGCCTTTGCACACAGGATCTAGTCTACTGGCTGGAACAGGTCTGGTCCCTAACTGTGTGAGACTTACTCTACAGAGCACAAGCCTTGCAATGTTGTAGGTCTGCTAGGTTGCCCCGCAACATCCCCATCCACGCTGAGCAGCACATCCTAGCATCCTTCCATCCTCCCTCAGCTTTAACACCGAGAAGAGTGTTGGTAAATCACTTCCTTCTTTCTAAGGCACTTCAAGTGGCGTTTAACATTCATTAGAGAGTCTCTAACCCGTTCCCTGCCGTATGCCCTTCTGGCTGGTCCTCTTTTAATGCTGTGCTAGCTCAGTGCCAATGGCTGACAGGTGTTGTCAGCCCATGGCTTAGCCTGTGTATGGGCTTGCTGCCCCTGCGGTCTTGGCATCTTGAAGGTGTCACAAAACTCCTGGCAAAGGCTCTTCACCCAGAAGTCCTACAGCAGCAAGCAGAATACAATAGAATATCACTGTCGTGAGAGAAGCATGGGTTTGGGGAAAGGGACGACAGAGCCAAACTTGGAGAGTGGAGACAGGTGAGTTAAGCTAAAGTGGAGTATCGGTCTCCTTTGCCTGGACACAGTCTCCTCTACTCTCCTCTGTGCCCCACAGACACTCAATATCGTGACCCCTCGAGTGCGTCCTGAGGACTGCAGCATTGGGCTCTTACCGCGGAACCATGACAAGAATCGGAGCATGGATGTCCTGCCTCTGGACCGCTGCCTGCCCTTCCTCATCTCCGTAGATGGAGAGTCCAGCAACTACATCAATGCAGCACTGATGGACGTAAGCTGAGCCCTGGCAGGAAGCCCCTGGCTACCATTACAGAAAAAGCTCTTCCCACAGCGGAGATGGCTGAATCCCAGTGCCCTGACTCTCCTGGCCACCTTGCTTCTAACTGCCAGCCTCTGAGATCATTGTTCCCTGAAAGCCTCATGTTCAAACCCAAATACATTGTCTGCTTTTGGCCCTTTGGCTCTAAAAAGGTGGACAGAATAGATCAAAAGCTGAAAAGAAGCCCCATAACATCCCAAGTTGATAGTTCTATCCTGTATGCTTCTCCCTCCCACAGAAATGACTCTCAGCCAGAAATTCAACTCTGGCCACATTGCTTGTGCCTTGACCTGGCACCAAGTTTGGCACCAAGATGTAGTATGGCATCTTGGAGTTCTTCCTGGTACATCCCATGTAGTCCCTTAGATAGCTCTTGAACAGAGGCAAAGAGGAAGACATCACATAGTAGATGCTCAGTAAATGGCTACTGGGCAGTGATTGGAAGTAATAAACAAAAAAGATTAAGAAGGAATATGGGCCATGTCCCAGATTTCCTTACTAACACACCATCCTCTGCTTCCTCGGTGACATGTCCAAGAAGGGAACTGTTAGCTGCTGTGGCTTGAAATCCGGGAAATGTTCTACCCCAGTGTTGCCTCTACCCCCATATGCCTCCCCCCGACCCCACCCCACCCCCCGCCCTGGGTCTCCAGGCATCTTCTAGTTATTATTATTGTACCCATGCATTTTGCAGCAGGAGAGGTGCATGCCAGACTGAGGAAGGCAGACAAGTGCAAGGTATTCCAGAAAGATAACGGCAAAGCCAGGGCTCCTAGCTCCCACACTAGAACTTGGTTATTGTCCCTCCTCCTGTTCCATCCAGTAAGGTGTGACATCTTGGCGTCTCAGGTTCAGGACCAGGAATACTATTGCGTGGTTAAAGATGACCAATTCCAGGTTCCTCTCCTCACCTTTCCTCCACTCTGAGGTCGTGTTCATCCAGCCCATATGGTCCCCGCTGCCCCCGCCCCGCCCCCATCTCACCAACAAGAATAGAGGATTCTCTTCCTGGATCAAGGCCATTACTTCTCTGACTTCTGACTGTCCCAAGAATTCTGGTACTTGAAAACAAAGAGGTAATACAAGGTCAAAACCCAACTAGGTCCTCAAAAAGCCTGCCCTAGCTTCAGTTCAAGGGCGATTGCGTTCTCCGAGAAAGCCTGGTGGAGGACAGAAGCAAAGGGTCTTGCCTAGGTCATGTTAAGTAGCTGGAATTGCTTAAAGAGGAGTAGGGACTTCTGGTATTAGCTTAAGGCCTTTTAAGAGCGCTCTCTCTCTCTCTCTCTCTCTCTCTCTCTCTCTCTCTCTCTCTCTCTCTCTCTCTCTCTCTCTCTCTCTCTCTCTCTCTCTCTCTCTCTCTCTCTGTATGTGTGTGTGTTTCTGTCTTTCTCTGTCTCTTTTCTTTCCCTCTCTCCCCCTCTCTCTGTCTCTGTCTGTCTATCTATCTCTGTGTGTTTTTGTTTTTCTGTGTCCCTTTTCTTTCCCCGTCTACCCCTCTGTGTCTCTGTCTGTCTGTCTGTCTGTCTGTCTGTCTCTCTGTCTGTCTGTCTCTCTCTCTCTCTCTCTCTCTCTCTCTCTCTCTCTCTCCTTCTACAATTATCTTCCATCACCCCAGCATCTTCTCTCTGCCTTCTTCATCCAAACAAGGATCAAGGAAGCTCCTGGCCTCTACTTCGTAGGTTAGATGCTGCCTGGAGTCAAACGCCTTCTGCCAAGCTCTGATTCTGATTGTATTCTCTTTGTCCACAGGGCATTTCTCTCATGAACCATCACTGAGGCCTTTGCCTTTCTATATTAGAAAAAAAAAATCCTTATCTGTATTCCAGCCCAGTCCGTGCATTATCTGGTAACCATAGCAGCTTTGCCTCTAGCAGAAAAATATGAAGTCCTCTGGGTTAATTTTTAATGTTTCCCCTGGTAAAGGATGATGTTATCCATGAAATGGATTGCTGGCTGATCCCTGAAACCCGGCAGGAGCGCAGATCTCGAACATATTTTCAGATAAGGCTTTGTCAGGCATGCTGGCCTAATAGAGCATTTATCACAGAGACAGGGAAAGCAAAGAAAACTAACACTCTCTGCATGTTGGGCACCATGTTGAGCTCTGGACTTGCATTGTGCCTTCCTTCCTGGAGTATTTCTTTCCCCACTTTTTGGAGATGTACTGAGGGTCAGAGAATTGTCATCACTTGCTCAAAGTCAACTGGCTCTGAGACTGGAACCCCATGCCTACTGTCTTGAAAGTCTGAGTTTCTAATTTAATTTTATGAGTGTGAATGTTTACCTGAAGAAAATATCTGTGTGTGTGCAGGTCTGGGTCTGGGTACCATGAGCATGCCTAAACTGGGCCCTGCAGAGACCAGAAAGAGTGTATGTGAGCCTGGTGCCTGCAATATCCTGGAACTGGAGTTACAGACAAGTGTAAGCCTCCATGTAGGTGCTGGGAATTGAACTCAAGTCCTTTGAAAGAGCAACTAGTGCTATTAACTGCAGAGCCATCTCACTAGTCTTAGCCAGGATATTTTTTTAAAGTCTGGAAATGCCTGAAAGGCTATGCTGACATGACCTTTGAGCTTTGAGACATTTAAAGGGTCTGTCTCCAGATACTCTGTTTCAGATCATCCGCTGGCCAAGAGAAGGCCCTGGGAAACAGGAATCCCTAGTCTAGATGTGGTGACCAGTGCCTACAAGGCCTTGGCATGCTATTTCTGCAGTCTCTGTCCCTCTACTCTCTCCATTTCCTCTGGACTTGTGACTCTAGTACAGAAGCGTTGACTCCCACATGGACCAGCTGCCCTGAAAATGTGTTGAAACGCTGGCTGCCTTTTAGGTTTCACAAGCTACTGATGAAGTGCAGACATTCCCCAGTCTTTCCTGATACCTCCTCTGATGTGGCAGGGGACATGGGGCCCAAATGAAGCTCTCAGTCTTACACAGGGCTTTCTCCCCTCTGGCCTTCAGTGTCTTTGTCTGTAACACAAAGGCAAACTAATATATTTACTACTAAGGTGTGTTTTGATTGTTTCTTATGTGAAATTAATGTATTTACCGGTGCTGTGTTGTGATTGTGTCTGTTGTGCTACAACTACAACGCTGATGCTGAGGAAGAAAGCGTAAGTCAGGAGTGTTTCTACCCTGCAGTGGACTTGTTTTTATTTGTATTTAATTTTTACTTTTATAAGATTTTAGTTTATTATTTGTGATTGTGTGTGTGTGTGTGTGTGTATCTGACAGTGGGTATATGAGTGTGATACCTGTAGAGACAGAGGCATAAGATCCCCTGAAAATAAAGTTACAAATGGGTGTGAGCTGCCTGATGTGTATGCTAGGTGCCAAACTCAGGTCCTCTGGGAAAGCAGCAAGTAAACAATCTCTTTCACCCTAATTGCCAAGTTGAGTTTGGTTTGGTTTGGTCCCTTTAAATTTAAGTTCTTTTCCAGAAAATGTGAAACCATCTAGTTTCACCTGTGTTCAGTACCTGACTTCCCACAATGATATCTTAAACGTGAGTGCATAACAAATGGGTGGATAGTGTTAGATAAATAAGCAGACAGGGTGAGTCATAATTCACAGGGGGGCAAAACTGGGTTTGAACCTCAGTGCCACATGACTCTAATACCTGTCTGCCTTTGACAGGTCACCCCTGGCCAAGCTAGCCCCACTGGGATGGACTGATCCATCCCAGAGACAGGATTGATCCCTGTAATCTGAGCTCCCTCTGATGCCTTTGGTATCCTACTAGGCATCATAAACACAGGATGTCATAGGGTCCCTGATATCCCAAGAGGTGTTTTGGCCAGTGGCACAGTAAACCTGCATCCCGGATCTTTCCTTTCACATTGTAATGATGATTCGCTGAGCTCCGAGACATAAATAATTTATTTGGATAATCCCCATCCTCATGACACTTTCCTAATGAAATGTCTTAGTTTGGAGGAGAATATGTTCATTATGAGAAGGTCCCCTTTGCCACCAGGGCACTGAGAGATAACAGAGCAGGCAGGTGCTATGTGAGATCTGCTTGGCAGGCTCAGGGCCTCTGGCAGCCATCCCAGCATCATCACGATCTGAATACCACTGATGAGTACGCATTTGACAAAACCTGTGTCTTTCTTTTGTCAGAGCCACAAGCAGCCTGCCGCCTTTGTGGTCACCCAGCACCCTCTGCCCAACACTGTGGCCGACTTCTGGAGGCTTGTGTTCGATTACAATTGCTCCTCTGTGGTGATGTTGAATGAGATGGACACTGCTCAGGTAGGAGGGGGCTGGGTGGGTAAGGGTGGGTCCCAGCGGGTCATGATTGGTATGCTACATGCCATAGACTTGCCAAGGAGATTCTAGGATGGTCCACTGGTGGGCGTTGTCACCCTATGAATACCAGGTGTACCCATTCTGGTGCCTGCAGAGTCAAGAACCCTTCACCAATGACTCCTATAAACTAGTCCCCTTGGCTATGGCCTTGGTCTAGCTACACCAAGGACAAAGCCCTGTAGTCCGTGTCTGAAATGCTGGTTATAGCCTTACTCTAAATCAGGAAGAGCTCAGAAACCAAGATCCCATATAAAACACTGAGTGCCCCTGCTTACAGAACCTGGAATCCGAAGCTAGGAAGCTTTTCTCACTGACCACTTAGCTAAGCCTCAAATTTATGCCTTAGTGCCTCTGGGTCTTTCCGCTCTAATCATCACTTACCTACACTTTTCTACACCTAAGACATTGGACACTATCCTGAGACAGTCTCTGTAGTCACCATTATATGGCGAGGCAGCTATTCTGGGGTTGAGGAGATGAATGTAGCCTTTTGTATTTTTGCATTGCTATCTTTCCAGTGCTTTGAAGGAAACCCAAAGTCATTCAGTGCACTCTTGTGTGAGTGCTGGCCTTGCACAGGCCTTGGGTGGGAATAATTTGTTTTTTTCTAAATGGGCCTGAGCTATAGTCTCAGCCTTCTAGGAGCTGCCAGTCTTGCTACAGAGACAGATGGGTGAGTTATCCCAGGCTCCTGTGGCTGTGCTATAATAGAGGTCAGCAATGAAGTACCATGTTGACCTAGAGCAGGGAGCAATTAATTCTACCCAGAGGGTGAGAAAAGACTTGAAAAGGAAGGTGATTTGGACCTTGAAGGGGGCAGGGGAGATCTGGTCATACAGGGGATGAATGACTGCGCAAAGGCAAGGCAGGTGGACACACAGGGGCCTAGTCTGTAGTCAGCCTCTGTTCCAGTGCACTGGGACTGTATCTTGTGGGGCGGGGGGAGAAGAGTGCAGTAAGGCTGGAAAAGACAGCAGGTCTCAGTCAGCAGAGAGGTTCCTTATGCCAGATTCAGGAGCCTGGGCCTTGAACTAGTACAATCATATAAAATCAAACTGTTGTTTGTGACAGGATCCTTTCTAACAGTGAAGATTTCGTACAAACCCAGCAAATGAAGCAGAGTTAAGTATTCCAAGTCTCTGGGCATATTAAAGCAGGAGGTGGAGACCGGGAGCATCATACACACTGGTCTCTCATCTGTTCCTCATAGCCCTGAGCTAGTTAACCACCTGGGTCCCTTGAAAGTATCTAATCCAGGTGATCCAAGATATTCAGAAACCCTTTGCTGTACATTGGGGGTGGTCCTAAGCCTTCTAACTTGTATTAGAAAGTGGAATCTAGGACCAGAGAACACAGACATGGGAATCAGAGAGCGGGGAAAGATGTGGCTTATGTTCAGAGATTGAAGAAGGAGGTCGGAGCGGAGGAAGCAGCCAGCTTGAAGGAGAACGTGGGCTCGATGTAAAAAAATCACTCGGTGTACAGTCCACACACTTCAGGGAGCGGCTGCCTGTGACTGTGGATGACAAGAAGTCACAGATGGCAGCGGCCAGGTGGCTTGTCTGGGTGATCAGACATCCAGGAAGCACCTGGCCAAACTGGAAAGGCAGGAAGATGGGAGAGGCAAACATGGACGGGAGCAGAGGAGAAGGGGAGGGAAAGGAGTATGTGTTGGAAGGTGCCCATGAGAGATATCCAGAAGAGGTTTCCCCTGTTCGCACAAGGCTTGTTCGTTGAGCATCTGCTGCTGCTATTTGCTGGAAGCTATTCTAGGTTCTTGGAATGTATCCGTGAGCCGCACAGACAAGGTAGAACGAGAATACTCCCATCTCCTGTGTGCTTTCTATTCTAAAGGGGAGTGACCAACCATAAACAAGAAACGCTCTATAATGAATTCAGTAATATACTGAAACATGATGAGAAGGAAGCGTGGTGAATGTTTTAAAGCTGGCTTGGGGCACAAGACACAGATGTACTAAGGGTAGTCAAGGAAGGACTTGAGACTATGTGACCACAGAGTTGAAGGAGGCTAGAGAGCAAGCCGTATGTTCCTCCCTGGGAATGGTGTGACGGGCAGTATGGCAGGCAAATACCCGATGCCCACACGGAGCAGCAGAGTAATCAGAGGCCAGAGCAGAGTGAGAGGGGGAGAGTTGCAGGTGATGACAGCAGAAGTGTCAGGAGTGACCTTAGTCATCGCGGGGAGAACTTGGGCCTTCACTCTTCGAAGGATGGGAGACACAGAGTTGGCAGGAGAGTGACATCGTTTGACTTTTAAAAGCATCCCCTTGGCTGCTGGTTTAATAGATCCTTGCTGGGGGAAGAAGATGGTGGCTTCCTCCTAGTATAGAAGAAAATACAGAGAGTGGCAACAAGAATAGTCAGGTGTAGGCAAAGGTGGGTAGTAGTATGCTGTGGATTCCACATATATCCCAAAGGTAGGAAGACAAAATATGTTTTCTGATTGAACCTGGGAGCTAAAGGGTGACATCAAACTTTGGGGCCTTAAGAATGGAGGGGTTGGGAACAGACATAATAATAGGGGGGGAGCTAACTTCCCCTGAAAGAGGGCTCCAGAAAGTTCTCTGTCGAGTTCTAGAATCAGAAATTATCACATGCTCTTCTGCTTAGACAAATAAGATAACCCAGCTTATGAAGTACAAATGGGAGGAGAGCTACAGACGCCGGTTTGCTCTCCTTGAAGTTGCGGTTCGGTGGCAGAGCACCTGACCAGCGTCCGTGAAGCTCAGGGTTCAATCCCCAGGAGAAAGATGAAAGCCTGGTTTGCTTTTCTCTTTATCCAACACCACTTTTGCAAAATACTTGGAGCTTGGGAGCAGAATGAAAACTGAGAAGAACCTTACTTTGAGTTGCTTGCTCTAGCTCCTTCTTTTAAAGCATTGATCCTTGGTGAATGGTAAATCTCTCAGCACCAGATGTTGGGGCAGCCTTTGAAAGCCAAGTCCCTGAATACCAAAACATCAGGTTCATGAAGCACCCCCAAGGTTGGCTGCTTACACAGCTGGCAAGCATCCCCTGAAATCAGCAGATGTATAGAGCACTTTATTGATATAAATATCGTCACGAACAGCAGCTGGGCGCCTTGCAAAAATAAACAGCGATAAAACATGAGCTTCAGAAAAGCTACCCTCAGCACCTGGAGGGGCGGTTCCTTGAAGTGGTATGAGCATTTGCCCGTCAGCGTGTTCCCACCGAGGCAGCCCAGCATGTGGGCCAGGCCAGCAGGGTGGACAGGTCTGTTTAGGTCCTAACCTTTTCTCGGTTGCTGCCAAGAGAACTCACAGTGCATCCTGTGGTCTGACCGTGAAAGCCTGTTGGAGGGTGGTCAAGCTACAGGTGGGATGAAGGAAGAGGCAGCCAAGAAGATGAGTGCTCTCAGAAACCTCCCTCTTCTTGCACGGCTGCGGAACTCAGTCCACCTTTGCTCTAAATCCTATGCTGCTTCTTTGGGTCAGCCATCAGCAGCAATAGTACTGTTTCCCACAGTAGCTACTCACCAGAGAATTGTGGTCTATGAGAGCTGTTGACAAAGAGGCTCAAACTTCTGCCTTCAGCCCTAGAGCTTTTTCTAACTCTTTGACTCCTGAGCCTCGGAAGTTAACTTGCTGGATAACGTTCTTGCATGGACATGTATACTTCTGCTCAGACACCCCATATATCAGTGTGCGCACATACACAGTTAAATTGTCCTTACGTGTGTGTGTGTCCATCTGTCTGTGTCTGAACACGTGTGCTGTGGCTCACATGTGAAAATCAGAGTACAAGCGAGAGAAGCCAGTTCACCTGCCACTGTATTGGTCCTCGGGTTCAGACTCAAGTCATCAGGCTTGCTGGACACAATATCTACCATGGATCCCCAGAGACCCATAAGTAGGAGACTTTGCAAGCCTTTTATCCTTTTTAGAAGCCCATGACCAGAACAGAGTCCACAGGAAAAGGGCATCAGAAAGGGACCTATTGTTGCTTGGGTGTGAAATGTCCCCCACAGGCTCATGTGTTTGAACACTTGATCTCTGTCTGGTGGGGAGACAGTTATGGAATCTTTAAGAGGTAGGACCTTACTGGCGGAAGTGGTCAACTAAGAGCCTTGATGTTTTGATCTACTTCCTAGTCATTCTCTGATTCCTGACTATCCCCATGCATGTGACCAACTACAACCCCCCGCCCCACTCCTACTTCTCCATGACTTCCTGTGTATGATAGATGTGTCCCTAGAACTGTGAACCCAAATACTGCTTCCTGATTGGGTATTTTGTAACTACAATGAGAAAAGTAACTAATATAGCATACTATTATGGCACACTGCCGTGTTTAGAAAGCTCGTGAGATTGCCCATACAAGGAATGGGTTCTCTTTCAACCTCCATAAGAGTCAACATGGGGTGTCAGGGAAATGAGTGGTTTGAGTTAGTGAAATATTGTCTCAACCAGCAGGCTGTAGAGAGACAAGATGAAAAGGGTTCACCTGATCCGCTTGAGGGACTTCCAACCCAGAGAGAGGCTCTCAAAGGCCTCATTAGTTATTCATTCATCAACATACATTTATTGAGAGTTTATCATAGGCCAGGCACAGACCTAGGCACAACAGAAGACCAAAGAGGCACACACTGTGGGAAGGCTGAGATGCAGGCTGTCTTTAACCAAAAGTAAATTCTCACTCAGTTGAAATCAACTCAGCAAGAACCTTAAGTGGCAGAAGGACACAAAGCACAATAATGGTAGAGAGGGTATAGGGGCTGGGAGCATGTCACATGGCCCTCAAGACCTGTGACCGCAGGAAGAGTAAGTCAGGGTGGCTATTTCATCTGCCTGGGGTCTGATTTGGGAATTCGTGAGCCCCAACCTCAGTTCGCTTATCCCCACACCAATAAATACTTGTGTTTCCAGTTTTCTTAACTATCAGGTTGCTTCAGAATATTGGAAATTTCTCTTTATTTTGCTTGTTGCTGATACTAGGGAGTACCCTTTGTCTTGTTCGGATCTGAGGGACTTTTTATTCCAAGTTGGCTTTCAGCATTTCCCATGCTTCCCTCCTTGGTTGTCACAGTGAGTTACTTACTATCTTGGTGAGCTTCTATTCTGTAGACCATGTGCAGATGTGGCCTAATGAAATGCGATAATCTGAACTCAAAGCCAGAGACTTGGGGTTCTGCACTCTGGACAAAAGAATGACCCTCCTTCTGCTGTCAAACACTGTAGATACAGTTGTCTGAATTTTCCTGCTAATTTTATAAACCCAACAAGGTCTCTTGACCCATCGTGAACTTTTGCCCATGACCTCCTGCCAGAAATCATGAAAATTTTTGTACTAGTTAAAGACATACTTTCAGGCCCTGGTGCCTGATCATCACCACAGAAGACAAGGACATTTCCTTAGTGTAGATCAAAAGCTCACAGCTTATCTAGCCATTCAGTTTCCCAGTTTTGAGGCCTGGCTGTAAAAACCTTAGATCAGGTGATGTGACACCAGATAGAAAGGTGGAAAACAGGAGGGTCTGAGAATGAGCTGGTGACCGTGATGGGCTTCCACGCAGGTGAAAGCTTCTGGAAGTCAGGGAAGCAAGTACTCCCTTCTCGGGAGAGAACAAGGTGACATTTCAGAAATGTGTTTGCTGTCATTATGTCCACCTATCAAGAATTGATTTATCCATTTTACTGCCGCTTGAGGACGCACAGCCTAGCATGTCAGGCAAATGCACAGAACGTCCACTCCTGCACCTCAGCCAGCTCAAGTCTGACTTTCCATGGCTCTATGCCTCTAGCAACCCAGAACAGTGGAGGTTACACTGGAATGGGTAGGAAGCCTGGGGTCATTCAATTGTGTTTGATGTCCACATGCTGTGTTGCTCCTAGCCTCAATCTTATCACTCTTGAATTATCATAACCCGGGTACCAACCACATTCTTGAATCTCTTCTTTTACCCCATTTGTTAGAAAAACTTGGCACCCACCTGGCACTGTTATGAAACTCCAAGGGACTCCTATTCTTGGATCCACTCCCAAGTTCTACCTTTGCATGAACGGGAACAAGGTGGGGCTCACATCCCTGCATTTTCATGACTTAAGGTTGACTATTATGCATCATCTTAAATTCCATCTTGTCCCTTGCTTACGGAAGCACATCTTTCTCCCAACTTGTCAACTACATCCACTTCGTGCTCCACACATGTCCTCTCCTTCGCTGCTTTCTCAGCCTTGCTTGGCGATGGTTAGTATTAATTCTCAAGTTGATAGGATTAGAATGACTTGAAGGGGATGGCCTGCCAGTGGGGGCGGGGGGAGGGTTGTCTCAATTGCATCAATTGATAAGAATACCACTGTGGGCAGCATCATGCCCTCTTTGGGATCCTAGATTGTGTAAGTGGGAAGATGGAGCTGCAAGGGCATGAATTCATTGCTGACTGCTTCCTGATTGTGGGATTCGGAGTGCCCTTTACTCTAAGCCCCTGACACATTCATTTCCCACTACGATGGACTGAACTCTTAAACTGTGACCCAGAAAGAGACCCTTTCTCCCTTACATTTCTTTGGTCAGGGTATTTTACTAGAGACTAGAAAAGTAACTAAGATACACCTCATCCCCCAAATTCATTCTCTCCCCTCCCACCTCTTTCTTTCTCTCTCCTCTCTCTCTCTCTCCCTCTCTCTCTCTCTCTCTCTTCCCCTCCTCCCCCTCCCTCTCTCTCTCTCTCCCCTTTAAAGTGCTTCTCTTTAAAACCTTCCCAGACCTTGCCTCACTCATACCATGCTCCTGTAGATAATGCCTTAAACCCTACAGCTTTGGCTACCATAGACTACGTGTCCTTCCACCATACAGCAATAACATTCTCACTTACGGGGCTGCTCGAGGATGGGGTGTGTAAATGTCATTTGATCACCATCCCGGGCTGTTGCTTTCTGTGTTCCTTATACCTTTCACCATACTCCCGCAGTCTCTCGTCCCTAACTGGCCACAGTGCCAAAGCCAATTATGTGATTCTACATAATGGACTTAAAAGAATGTTATCATCACTGCCCAGAATTCTAACGCCAACTCAGGTGACTCTATTCCAGTCCTCTTCTTAAATTCTACATAATACACTTCACCGTTAGGTGGCCAGGGTTGATCCTTCCCCCACTCCCACCCCGGAGGACCACAGGAACCTTGCTAACTAGAGACTTTCATTTCTGAGACTGATATTTCCTGCCCTTTCCTACTTCTCAGAGGATTTTTAATTAACAAAAGGCATAACTAAGGTGCAACAAAATATACTTTAAAAAAAATTTTCCCCCAAAATTGGCCCATCTGCTAGCTTTCATTCAACTCATCAGAGCGTGTTTATTATCCCAGAGACTAACAGGCTTTCAGATTCCATCAGCGAGAAAAAGACATTTAATGAGCAAGGCTAACTCTGCCTTTGTCACATTTCATGCCTGAATGTGAACATGCCCCCCCACACACACACACAAAGGGCATCTTTCATGGCCTTAACAGTGATGGAAATCATGAGGTGCAACAATGTACAACAGCTGTCCCAGCCCCGTCTACACAGACTACTTGACTTCTGCTCAGTTTAACTCATTTTGACCACAGACAGCAGAAGCCCCTGTGCTTTCTGGCGAAAAGTGTGAGCATTTCTATAATCATCAGTGATGATGACGCTGCCTTGCCTCCTAGAGGTAGTCATAGGTCCTAGCTACACACATCTGCAGTGTTGCTTCATGATAGACTGTAGAAATTAAGAACCCTGGACAAGTTATCAAGAGAAAAGTATTAAAATGGAATCATAGCGTGTGTGTGTGTAAATGTAGATATAGGTCATGAAACTAAGAAATGGAGCACAAGGGGAAAGGGCTTTGAAAACCATGATGGTGAGAGAATACATGTGACATGTAGGCAGAGGAGAGACTGTTGGAGGGAGACACAAGACAGAGGAGGGAAATTGGGGAGGAGAAGAGAGAAAGGGGAGGCTTGACAAAGCAGATTATGTCTGAAAATACAGCAAGGAAACCTGTTTGATTGTTTAATTGTCAAACCAAGTAGCAAATTTCTTTCTAGCATTTTCACACTTAGTTTTCCTTGATCCTGGCCCTCATCCTATCCAATCCCCAATCTCCCTGTTTCCTCTCCCTTCCCACACTATTACTACCTTTCTGTCCCAGAATTCTCCTTTATCATGTGTGCTGTTACCCTCCCTCACTCTACTTCTTAAAGGCCTCTTCTTTTCTCCCTCTCCTGGACCCCTTCTGGCTCCCTAACCTCTTACTACACTCACTCCCACACAACCACACAAATATAAAAATTAAGAATTAGGAGCTGCATATGAGAGAGTGTAGCATTTGTCTTTCTTTGTATGGTGCTTTTAAAAATAACCTTGAGAACAACAAAATAAGCAGAATTTTAAAATGTAAATTTAAAAAAATAAAGGAAGGAAGAAAGGAAAGGAAAAGAAAATGAGGGAAATGGGGCTGGGTGAGAAAGCTCAGTGGACAGCTGGCTGGTAGCACTTCCTGACAACCTGAATTTAACATTCAGAACCCACAATGGACACAGTGGAGGAGAACTGAGCTCTGAACGTCAATCTCTGAACTACACAGGCAAGTGAAATGTACACACACACACACACACACACTAATAATAACAAAAAAATTAAAGAAATATAATGTACTTCAATTAGGAGCCCCAATGCATTTATTTTCCCACTTTTTCTATATTTCATACTCAAGCCAAACTGGAAGCTTCTACTCAAACAGAACCATGCATTTGGACACAAAGATAGTCTTAAGCTAACCCAGAGAAGGCATTTTTGTTGAGGAAAATCATTGACAAGTCTGAAAGGACCCCTGGGAATGGAGCACTAGGCTCCCCTCCACTTCTGTCTCCTATTTCCTGTTTCTGGATTATGTGCAGTGTGCCGGCCTCTGAGGAGGAGACCCTGATGATCCCTGGCATCTCAAACGCGCATCTGCCCACACACTGCCCAGCCGAATGTCACCCACTGCTGCTGCTGTGGTCTCACAAATCAGGGAACCCAAGTGGAAAGATGGCACCGATTTAGGATTAGAAGGACCCCGCTACCTTCTCCAGCCCTCTGGGCATTATGGGAAAGTGACCTGGAAAATCAAATGGAGAGAAGTGTCCTAAAATGTAGGACTCTTGTTTGATGCATAGTAGAACCTATTAGCTTGAGAAATTGGTCTGGAAATCTTATTAAAAGAGACAAATCATTTCACATTCTCCTCAGGCTGAAAATATTGGGGGTAATAGACTCTTCCCGGTGCTGCAGATCCGTGCACCCCATGTCAGAATCACAGCCAAACTCCGACAAGGCTAAATCCAATGCAAGCAATAAAGCCAATTACTTTTTTTTAAATGGGAAGTTCTGATTAATTCCAGTTTCTCTGGCCAGCCACAGACTTATCGGTACCAGTCCCTCATTACTGTGAAGGTTGCACGGCAGAAGAGCCAGTGGCAAAGAGAAATGAAGTTCAAATTGTGGATTTGTCATTACCACACAGCTCAGCAGCAGCAGATTGTCCAGCCACAGAGGCCCCTGCGACCAGCCCCTCCTCCCCAACCCCCACATTCACACTTTCCTTTCTCAATATGTTTGATTAACCCCTGATGGAGAGGCTGGGCAAGCAGAGGACCAGTGCCTTTATGAGGCTTCATCTTGAGCATCTTTGTTACTTGAGAGGAGTTACGAGAAGGTATATTCTTCAGACGTGAATGCCGAATGTGCCATGCCGCCCCCCCCCCCCCCCCCCCCCCCCCCGCAACTTAGAAGAGGACATTTAACTTGAGAATCCTTGACTTTACATTGTTATGTAAATGATATACATTTGATAGAATAGAAGCTATATAAATTTTGGTTCCGGGACTGGCGATATGTAATACCCTCTGGATATGCCTGGACAGTGGCAGTAAACAGGAAATCTCAGACACCCGGAACCCTGCAGAGAAACAACTAGCCCTTTGCACTACATTGTAATGTTGTGATATCTGTAGGTTACGTGTGCCAAATACATTTTCTGTAGCCCTGGGCATTGAACATAGGGCCTCCTGTATGTGTGGCAAGTGCTCTACCACTGACCTGCATCCCCCCGTTTTGACTTTATGATGTCACCAACCAATGATCCACTTAAGGGGCTGCAACCCCCATTATAAGCCAAGGAATGATAGTTAAATAATACAACAGCAATAACTATACTAGAATTGAGTTATAAATGCAGTACTGACCTGCAATATCAAGTTGGTATTGTTTCGTGGCTGATACCGTACTAAACGATTTGCTTTCATGTATTATCTCCTTTCTCTCCCAAACAAGCCTAACCGAAAAAGAGATGGCAAGGGTTAGTGTGGGTGCCTGGGCAGAAAGGGCTGCAGGTCTTTGTCTAAACTACTCAGTTCTGCAGCTGACACACTTGGAGCAGCAGTCCCGGACAATACAGGAACAGGTTCACATGTGTCAATTAAACTTTATTTACAAAACCATTTTGTCTGCCAACGCAGCTAAAGTTAAGTGATGGTATCTCTAAGCGCGAACTTCAGGTTTCTACTGATGAGAAGGCAAGAGACATGATGTTTTCTTTCCTTCATTGGTTTCCTTCACGCCCCACCTCCTGTTCTTTCTTTATCATTCATTCTAGTTCCAAAAGGAGAAGGAAAGAACAAAAAACATGCCACCATGGACTCCCCAGGGTGAATTAGCAATTCACTGCGATCAACAAACAGAACAATCCCAGCCCCCCACCCCCCCTCCGCCCCCAATCCTCAGGAAAAGCCTGCCTCACTCTCAAGGGTCACATCTGTCATTATCTTCAAGGTGGTGTGGGCCATAGGTGACTTCATCCTTAGACACTCAACACAGAACTGCTGCCAGAAGCTTTAGTGGGTTTTACGAGGGTTCACTATGCCTTCTTAGCAGCTCCCAGGTGGCATTTCTAGTTCGTGTTCTCTGTCCAAGCACCAGTAACCCCAAATCCTTTGGCCCCCAACTGTTATTCTCTTGTGTGTCCCAAACCGAAGACAATGGTTCTGGGCAAGGTCTATCTCAATGCTCCTTAGAGCTCCTCAGGAATGTGGAGGAGTGTGATTTGCTCCTCCACAGACATCCAGACTAAAGTCACCCAGCAAATGAGTAGACGCCAGTGAATGAGGTATCCATCCTCCTTGAGGAGACACATAAACAACTGTGGTCTGAGACCAGGGCTCCCCGGTGGCTCCAGTCCTGCACTGGATTGACAGTGTTCTCAAGAAGTGTTCTGTATAATGGAGTGTGCCTAACTGCATCTCCGAGCCTGTGCTCATAGCTGTTCCCATAGCTGTGACACTCAGACACTGGGAGATGAGAACAAATGGCCTCCAGCTGAGGGTGAGGAGTGACACCGGCTATGTGCTCTAAGCTATGTCTGCAGTTCCCAAGTCCAGAAAGGTTGAGAGACAGTCAGCAAACTCTCTCGGCACAATGAAAATGTTCTTATGGTACAAGGGAGACAGGGTTATCCTCTATTTACGCACGAGAGCAGAGCTCTGGGTGAAAAACTTAACATGCATCAGAGTCTGGATTTGGAGCCAAGACTGTCAGATGCCCAGATATGTACTTTGTAAAACAATTTATCTGAATATGACTGGGCAGTCACTGTAGACTTCTCTGGAATGGGAAACAATTGCCTCAACTATGGTAACTTGGAACCAGCTTTGTGCCTGCCCTTCAGTTGCAGTCCCTAAAATTCTTACAGCAGCATTTGTAGGTAGATGCCATTCTCCCCATTTCGCAGACAAGAAGACAAAGGTCCAGAGATTTAAGAAACGGTTTGAAGTCAGCAAAGCAATTATTTTTAAGCCTGCCCCTTTGTTCAAAGCTTTAACAAAAGAAGTTGGACCTGCGCCTCCACAGGAAAACTATATACAGTTTGCTTCACAAGACTGAACCTTTCCGGTACTCTGTCCTGCTCACAACAAGAAAGGCAGCCCTTATTTCTTCTTGGCCTTCTGTGACCCTCTTTTTCTGCTGTAGCTCTGTATGCAGTACTGGCCTGAGAAGACCTCTGGGTGTTACGGTCCCATCCAGGTGGAGTTTGTCTCTGCAGATATTGATGAAGACATCATCCACAGAATCTTCCGGATCTGTAACATGGCTCGGGTGAGTGTAGAGCCGCCATGGCTCACTGTTCTTCTTTACAGAACAGATTGGGGCTGCCGGCAGAGGATCCCACTGAGCCAGCCAAGAGTCTGTGTTACTCCCTCCTGATAAACTCTTCCTTGGGGAAGTGATGCCTTTGCTGATTCCGGCTCCAGAGCCAGCAATGGCTCCAGCAGAGATAGAGGCACAGAGGGGCATCCAGCCTGCCAGCTGCCTGTTTCCTGACACGCTAGCAGCCATGTAGACAAAACTTTCCAGACATTAGCTCTTTCCCACTCTGGCACATGGCACTCATACCCTCATGTTGGGTCTTAGGAGCTTTGGACCAAGTCGTGCAAACATTGACATGGAAAAATAATTAGTTGCTTTCAAAAGTCTAGTTACTGGCTGAACACTAGGTGGGAGACGGAACCACACAAAGTAATGAAATGACGGCTTGAGAGATGGTACTTAGTATCTGCCCTCCGAGTTTACTATAAATAGAAACATGAGATAAATTGTAATGAGTAATGAACTTCAGAGAGAAAGAAGACTACTCGGTAGAACAAAGAAAGGCATTCTTAAAGAAAGCAATGTCTAGCCCTGGCAGTGGCCTGCCTGTAATCCCAGCACTCAGGGAGGCAGAGGCAGATGGATCTCTGTGAGTTCTAAGGCCAGTCTGGTCCAGGCCAGCCAAGGATACACAGACAGGAGTCTTCAAGCTGCAGAGAAAGTTAAGCAGTGTACACAGAGGTATGGCATTAGGTATAAAGACATTCTGTGTCCATGACAGTACAGCTGAGGCCCCACTCAGTCTGACTTCTACTCTATTACAGCTCTCTAAAAATCTGAAAGGCTTGGATGCTTGGGTATGCCCATCAGAACAGCCCTAACCAGTGTTCTACTCTCAGCCACAGGACGGCTATCGCATTGTCCAGCACCTCCAGTACATTGGCTGGCCTGCATACCGGGACACGCCCCCCTCCAAGCGCTCACTGCTCAAAGTGGTCCGACGGCTGGAGAAGTGGCAGGAACAGTATGATGGGAGAGAGGGCCGCACTGTGGTCCACTGCCTGTGAGTACTGCAGAGGTGGAATGATGGGAAACAGGATATTTGAGATACTTGCTGGTGGCACAGCAAGTCCCACGCATATCCAGTGGTATCTCGTCTTAGCAGCCCCTGTAATCCACTGAGGATGTGGATAAAGACATGAGAGCCCTTTAATGAACTGAAGTGCCAGTTTGTCTTACCTATTGTATGAGTCACTGCTGATGCAGAGCCTGGTGGGCCGGCAACTCCTCAGTGTTCCCAACACAGAAGTGAATTCCACTCTTCAAAAGGAGGTGTGAACATCATCCTGCTAAACATAAGAAACCGTGGGATAACATGGGTCCCACTGACCAGAGCCCCCTTGTGTTATATCTTATAGGAGAAAAAAAAGACAGTGTTATATTACCTTAATTTAAGCCACGAGTTTAAAATGAATCATTTCATCCCATCTGTGAGGTAGATACTATCAATTTGCAGGAAGCACACTGAAAGCATAGATGGTTAAGGGGACAGAGCTAGGTGCAAAAGGGACTCTGTTTGGATCCCGAAGACTGTGAGCTATTGTGCTGTCTACTGTCCCACACTGTATCTAAGAAGAGGGAGGGTAAGGACCCCTCTTAGACAGGGTAAGGACCTCTTGGACTTGCTCTTTGTGTCAGCCTTCTGGCATGTCTCTGACCTTATGTTTAAGTAGACACAGGGACACGGACATGAGGGGGAAACACTACTGCATTTTCAGGGCCCTGGAATCCGTGTCTTCCTCTGGGTGCACTGAGCTCAAGACCAGTTACCGGGATGATCTTTGCTTCCTGCCTTAGGATGGGCACAGCATAAATAAATAAATAAAAATAAATAAACAAGCAAATACTTAACTGTGTGGCCCTTGGTTTCCCCATCTGTCCATTGGGTGTGTTGATGTACGTAGACCATGTTTAGACCCTGTGGTGCTCAAGCATAAAGCATTTAGAAAACCGATAGCCTCCAACAGAGAGATTTAAGAATGCCATAGCAGGAAATATGCAAATGTAAGTATGATTCCTTAAGAGGAAATGTCACAGAGCCTACCACGAAGAAGAGTTCTAAGAGTTTAGACCCATAGAACATCTGCAGCCATAAGAGATTTACACGTGATGTTAGTTAGATCTACAACTGTCAACTGTTTAGAGCAGCATTATAGAGGGGAAGTGACTGAGAAGCCCTTTCTCTTTAAAAATATTGTATTCCAAAAAATATGAACCAAACTCATCTCTCTTTGTCAGAATAATTCTTTCTGGCCTGAGCAGAGGCCATTAATTACTTTTCATTGACCTTAGAATTGACTTTTTTTTTTTTTTCTTCCAAAGCTGCTAATTGTTTGTTTTCATTCAGATAGCTGGTTCACACATGTCCGGAAAGTCAAAGCTTAGAGCAGGTTAAACACACATGTGCACACTCAGAGTTGAAAAGCTCCCACCTACAGAAGCTTCTCTCTAAGGATACAGATATACACAGACTCCAGGAGGATACTGTGTGCTGTGCCTTCTCCGGTGATGGACAATGTCTCTATACTGCAGAAACCAGCAACTGGTTTCCATCCCTGCTTCCCTCCAGTTCCTTCCCACACATTAGATGCTCCTTCATTAGCCCAGGACAACACCCATTCCTCAAGACTCCATTAGGCCCTGAGATGATACATCCTCTTGCTTCATCCTTTGGTCCTTGCATTTTTATTTCAAAAGATACTAAACCCTCCTTCCTGGGAAGGCTTCCTACTCGCTAATGTTTTTATTTCTTAGCCTGTGAGGGCAGGGGTGGCTTGGTTCATTTGTTGGGGTTTGGGTTGGTTTTTACCCATGTCTCACCTACTCTAGGTAATCAGCACAAGGGTGTCATTGTACCCATAGAGACCTGGGCATCCTTGGGGATACCAGGCACCATGACAGACATTGAAATGCAGGCACCCACCAGTTAAGGGAGGATAACTTTCTGTACTTGAGACATCTGGTTGTTAGGTTTCCTGTAGGTGAAACATCTGGGAGATTGACTAAATGCCTTACTTTCTGCCCAGATGTTCCTTAGACACAGACCATTACCTGAAATCATTAGCTGCCTTTGGCAGCATGCCCAGGAGTTCAGAATCAGGTAGGTTCCTGGAGGGGCTTGTTTCCATGAGGATAATTTGTGGAGCTTCAGAAGGAAGGAGCAACTGAGGGATGGCCATTCCAAGAGCATGCAGTCCTTCTACCCAAGACCAGTAGGATCCTATTTAAACAAAATTTAAAGTGGAGCCATGGAGTTGGACTGATATTTCAGAAATGCCGAGCCAATGCCCGAGGACCACAGTCCAAAGCCAGGGCTAGCTAGCCCAAGACTCATCAACTATTGTTGTCTTTATTAGAATACAGAAAGAAATAGTGATAAAACCAATTAGTAACTTTTTCCCCCGTTTTCCCTGGATGTCTGGTAAATCCAGAGTATCCCTTTGGGACATGGACGTAGTAGGTACCCATGTAAAAAGACATTATACCATTCTGCCTTGAGAATGTAGATCAGTGTGCCTGGAATAAAATGTTCATAGATACAAAGAAACATCAGTGTAATTGAACCCCCAAAGGTCATATGGTCTAACCTATTTATTAGGTAGCTGGGCAACTTGCACCCAGGACAAGAAATGCCTTTCCCAAGGTCCAAGAAGATTCACAGTCCCAATGGAACTTAAACCAAAACCCATGGCTCAGACTAAAGTGTTCATGGTTGCCTGACCACATCTGCTAGGACAGCTACTCCTCGCTTCCACAATGTAGCTTTAGGGTCAACGTGTGTCTGAGTCGGGGTCCTGGGCATTGGGCTCACCTGTTCCCTCTGTGTTTAGAAATGGAGGAGGCCGCAGCGGAACCTTCTGTGCCATCTGCAGTGTGTGTGAGATGATCCAGCAACAGAACATCATTGACGTGTTCCACATTGTGAAGACCCTACGCAACAACAAATCCAACATGGTGGAGACACTGGTGAGCCCCCAAGAGCCATTACCCAACATCCAAAGTCTTTGTGTTCCCTGGGCCTGAAAAAAAAAATGTAACTGTAAATAGGACATGCCTTCAGCAGCTGGGTCTTATTTGAATACCAGCCTACGTTCCTTGTTGATCCCCTGGGAGTTTGTGAGGATTGCAGACTCTTGAGGTCCATCCCGAACGGACAGAGCCAGAACCATCATTTTTCAGCACTACCCCTACATGTTCTGCACGAAGGTTATATCTAGTTTGAGAAGCCTTGGTGTGGATGTAGTAACCAAAAGGAAGTTACCTCAGTTGGCACTCTTGGAAGTGTGGGCAGGAGTAGGTGTCAGTCAGGATATTGCAGGTTGTTCAGACATGGGCTGTTGATAATTTCTACTTGATTTTTAGTGTGTACAGATAAAGTGTTCTCCAAAATCTGCCTACCTAATCTAATGCATTCTCTCTCTCTCTCTCTCTCTCTCTCTCTCTCTCTCTCTCTCTCTCTCTCTCTCTCTCTCTCTCTCTCTCTCACTCTCTTGTCTCCATCTCTTTCCTTCTCTTCCTCTCAGGAACAGTATAAATTTGTATATGAGGTGGCACTGGAATATTTAAGCTCCTTTTAGCCTGGTTGGATGGGGAACCTGCCAGAGTCCAGAGGCTGCTGCAGCTGCCCCTCTCTTTCTGTGACTGACAATGACTGGTCTCAAGAGCTCAGAGGTGGCACACCTGCCCAACTCCAAGAAGAACTCTGGTGGTCTCTTCAGTGGGGTCTGCAGCTCCTGGGGGGTCTTCTGTAGCTGTAGGAGCTGCTGTGCTGATGAAGACAAGCTTCCCTTCTACACCTGGCAACATCAGGCCCACAGAAGTCTCCCCATAAGCAAGGCCCTGGACTTCTGATCCCCAGACCTCTTCTTTTCTTCTTTCTGAGTTTGTTATTCTCCTGGAAAGCTGACTGTGCAGGTGCTGCTGGGTGTGGGGAGCCAGCCAGTCCTTCCCTTGCCATCCTTAAGAGTACTGGGGGTAGAAGTTCTTCTCCATGTTATAATGCAAAAATGTGTAGTTTGAGGGATCACTGGGTTATTGGTCCCCACAATCCCCTACAGGGGATGCCAGTCTGTATCAGTATGACTTCTGGATGTCCCATAGACTACAAGAGGGGGGCTTCTTCATCTTACACCTAATCTGTGCTGGGCTTGACACGCTATACCATCTCCAGCCAGGCCTTGACCTTCTATAACCTCCCAGCCAAGCAGTTGTATCCACATCACACTTCAGCAAAGGTTTCCATTGCTTTTCCATAGTCTATAAGGGAGGAGGGCTCATAGGAAATGTTACAGTACATTTTCTATGTTTGCAGAAAGGGCCGTTCTCCTGGGGCAGGGCTCTTGCTGGCCTGTGTAGTATAACCCTGGGCTTCCTAAGTGGTGCTTTCTATAGGAAGACAAAAAAGAAAAGCTTTGATTATCGTTCCCAAGTGCGTGTGAAAAGAAACTCTTAAGAGAATATGGAAATTTTATACTCTCATATGTCAAGAAAGAAAGGAAGCAAGAGAGGGAGAAGGGAAAGAAGGAAAGAAAGAAAAAGTTAGGATGCAAGTTTGAATGTCTGGCTGTAAGATAAATCTCTTAGGCTCCTTGTACTTCCT
The DNA here is from genome assembly GCF_903995435.1 of Acomys russatus. Lineage (NCBI taxonomy): Eukaryota > Metazoa > Chordata > Mammalia > Rodentia > Muridae > Acomys > Acomys russatus. The sequence goes on along the minus strand of NC_067140.1, from coordinate 11,016,525 downwards.
GGAACATATATTCCTGGTATACATTTCTTTATATATACCCTTGAAAGGTCCCACACAGATAATAGAGCCACTGAACACATGAGACGGCCTCCCTGGGATTGGTCCCTTGTTTGGGAGGAAAATACAGCAACAGTGTTATAATTTGTCTCTTCCAATGTAAGCTCTTTCCTAAAGAAATCTGGCTGCCATTTTGAAATTGGCTACTGGAGCACCAACTTGGTTTATGTAATACAATAAGTGGATTTAGGTCTGGGCCTCTGAGCCTTGCTGAAAGCGTAAATTAATAAATTAAGGAAAGGGAGAGAACATTCGTGAAGCATTTACTGCAAGCCAAGCATCATGCTTACCACCTTCCATAGGATGTCTCATATAGTCCATAGCACCCCTAGCGAGCGCTGACGTCATTTTTATTTTTTATTTTTTAATTGAAGAGACCCAAGCACCTTCTTCAGTGATGGAATTCTGGGTTCAAAAAGGCAGGTTATGATGATACAATCTACCTGCCATTTTCTTCATGCTTTCTCAACCAGGCAATTCTTTTTACAGAAGAAAAATAAGGCTAGACACTTCTGAGCAGAGAGAGAACTCCATGAGTAGAAATTTAATTCTTTCTTTCTGATACCAGTTCTTCTTGGTAGCCCAAACTTTCAGATATATTTTATTAACTCATTCCCAGCTCCCCAGGAAAGCTAGTCTTATCTAATTTCATCATTGCTTTAAAAAAAAAAAAAACAATTCTCATGTTCCCTCGGGCTACAAGCTTGGGAAGCTCTGTAGCCGAGGCTGAGCCACAGTATCTGACAGCCTTAACAGCCAGGAGCCTCGGAAGGTCAATCTTGCAGACTGATCTAGTCGCAGAACATGAGGGACACAGAAGCCAATAAAGTACACATCTTGCCCTTCAGGCCCACTGTATACTAGGGAAGCTGAGCCATGCTGTAACTGCGGAGCATACAAGAATTCAACGAGCCTAGACATCAGAGTGACTCACTCTGCCTCGAGCTTGCTAGGCAACATCCATTCCAGCTGGGTCTCAGCAGACAGAAAAGAAGAAAAAGGAAAGGCAAGCCAAGGGGGTCAACATGCCCAGTGGTAAGGAATGGTGAGAGGGTACCAGGAGGGTCAGGTGGTGGGAGGTCAGCCCAGCTAGAATGTAGCAGGACAGGGACAATGGCAGGAAGGTAGCCAGAGCCAAGGAGGGAATGTAAAGGACAGGGTCACCGCCCTGCACGCAACAAGAAGCTGGCAGAGCTCAGCGACAATGCACGCAGATTAATTCTGGAGACGAACGACTCTTTCTGGATCAGCAGGACAGGCTCTTATCCCTTCATCAGACACTGTGAAAACATCCCCCTCAGTGTGTGCTTTTAATATGTTACGTGTGTGTGTGTGTGTGTGTGTGTGTGTGTGTGTGTGTTCACTATTTTGTTGCTGGAACAAAACATGGAGTAGACCATGAGACTTAGCTCTTATGTAAAGCACAGGGTCTCTGCTCTGTCGTGGAGCAGGGTCAACAACATGAGGATAGGATATAAAAGGAAACCAGAGAACCAGCTTCCATTGGTGTGAGCCCATGAGCCCTCTAGAAGTCCCAGAACACCGGGGTTGATTAAGAAGGCTGTTACTTTGGAGGTTCCAGAGGAACATCTCAAAGAAAGGGCAAGCAAAAGAATCCTCTGAGTTATTGTTCTCCTTTGATGGGCCTCTTCCCAGTTATATTTAAGCATATTTCCCAGGCCCCAGGCCCCAACTGGTCCTTCTGAATTCCTGTGGCTCTCATCTCCTATCCTGAATGGATTTTCCTATAGCCTGCCAGAGTCTGTAGCATAGCCAATAAGCATGTTGCATGCCATTTCTTCAGATCCTGGCCAATTCCAACAGAGGAACTAGAGGGAGGACTATTTAATCCAAATCCTAGGATCCATCCTGGTGAGGAAGGAGTGAAAGAGCTGACAGACAACATTGGAAGTAGTCTTTATCGGTATATATGATGGGAATTTAAGGACTAACATGAGGGGAAAGGAAATGTGTGAAAATTCAGGCCATACTAAAGGAACTCGCCAAAGGCTAACCCATCCCCATATCTTGCCACAATCCAACCATCCTTAAGGAACGTGTGGTCTTAAACCAGTGCATAGAAATGACATTCTTCACATCCCTGTGGGGGACAGGCAGAAGAGCTTAGATGAGATGGAAAAATGGTACTAAGGAAGTCAGACAATATTTTCCCTAGGAAATCTCCCAATAAAATCTACCTTCCAAGAGTCTCTTCTCACCCAACTCTTATAGGGTGGTTTCATCTTGACATGAGCAAAGGAGGGATGCCAAAGTGAGTCCTCACTTAGCTAAGATCTTTCTATTGGTCTCCAGTGGAATTCAAGTAGAGAAGGTGTAAAGTATAAATGAGACACGGTGAACTGTCCCCACTTGTGTGTGTTTAAGGCCTACATGGCTTCAGGCCGGATCACAGCTGCCTATCAACACCATATTCTCTTAACCCAACTGATGGATAAAGTAGGGACCTGTCAGCATCTAGACAGGCACAGCAGGCTCCTCCCTCTTGTAGGAATGGTAGAGGCTGCTTGCTTCAAGTGTTGCCTCTCACGGTGGGCCTGAGCAATCAATGACCAGCAGATGTCACCTACTCCATGCGACCTGCAGACTCTGTGCTGTGGATTCTAAAGCATGGTCTTGCTCTCCCAACACTCCTGAAGTGTCTGTGCTTGTGGTCATCACCACTCTACTTGTGAGTAAACAGATGCAGGTAGAGGACTCCCTTGCCCACATAAGCAAACTCAGCCTGGTTTTCTGACCACAGAGACAACACTCTTCCACCATGGTGTCTGAGATTTTCCCACATGATTACTCTTCTCAACAGGGACAAGAGTGCAACTAAAGACCCGATAGATATCGCCAAGGGCCAGTGCAGACAGTGGAAAGCTTCACACTCCTCTAGAGTCTTATGTTTTACATTCATGATATATTTGAATCCCATTTGCTAAGTCATTTTAGTACTTTAAATATGACCGTATAGATGTATTATTTTTGAATCTGTCCTTTTATCTCAGAATCTCTCTGATGGACTTAGGGAATGGTTTCTCTGTCCAAGACATCGTGCCTGGCTGTGCTCCTTCATCCTGATGTCACTTTAAACTCAAGGTCACATCAACTTACACTCCCCTAGCACACCCTCCTCTGCTTACAGAGAGTTCTAAAACATACCCACTGACCCACAAAACCCTAAAGACAAAAGAGAAGCCAGATGTGGCCCGACTCAGAAAATCCCTGAATGCTCTCTGTTGAGTCCTATGGCTTCTGATGTGGGCAAATCTTAGGACATACTTCGTATGGACATATGGAATCTTAAACACCCTTCACTCCACTTCACTCCACGCAATCCCTGAGTCCCTGTAGCACTCAGCACTTCAGACAGATACCACTAGGAAGTAGAAATTGCTACAGCATAGTACACCATGTAAGTAGGATAAGAGCTTGCTCTTTGATTTGAAATCTGACTGTACCCTTTCTGGACTATAAAACACCAGGCTGAACAATACATGGAAAACGGAACATACCTCACAAATCCTCAGCCAGGTTTCTAGAAGACCCTAGAAAGCTAGGGCAGGAAAACAAGAATGCAAGCGGAAATTCAGTGTCTACTCAGTTGAGCCCAGTGACTTAAATGGCATGGGGAAAAACAAAAGAAAGCCACCTTTCATTAGCCTATAGCTGGCTACCACTGCTAACCAAACAGACCGTCAGCATCAAGCTAACGGAAGTTCAGCACTGAGGAAGATATGTCTAGAGCCAAGGCTAGACGCGAACAGGATACCGGTCCTATGCCACAACATCAATGGATTATACTGAACCAAGATCCCTAAGTCTGAGTCATCAACCCAAGTTAAAAGACAAGTCAAAAGATAAAACAGAGGTGGCAATGTCATCTCTAAGCCCTGACTTGCTTTTCTTTCCCACTGGCCAATCAATGTATACTGCTGTATATAGGTCCCCTGTGTGAGGCTGTCCTAGACACATTATCAAAAAGTATGAAATGCAGAGGCTTCTTTTTACTGAAAATTGGGTCACCTTTGAAATCCTATCCTTCCTGAAAGAGAGAGAGAGAGAGAGAGAGAGAGAGAGAGAGAGAGAGAGAGAGAGAGAGAGGTGGAAAGGGGGGGGGAGAAAGAAAATAGTTCTAAATCGAGTTTTCTCTGACACATTTCAGAGTCATGGAGCTGATATTGTCAGAAACACAGCACAAATGTCTCTGTCATATCTATGTATGAATAGGCCCTTTCAGTTTCTTGGTAACCATGGATAGACTTTGGCCTGACAGTGGCTGTATAACTCTATTGTGGAGACCAAGAACCATCCCTTGTATATCATCTGCTAACTTTCACGAGGGGTATAAAAGCTATTTAAGGGGCCACATTTACCCTTGAAATATTAGTGTCCAACAGGTGGAGTCAGTACTCACATTGATAGCCCCCCTAACCTGGCACCACTTTATATAGCATGGAGCTTACTTCGTGTTGCTCCACTGCAGCTGGTACAGAGAATAGGTATGGGTTGTGCTGGAAGACAATCTACTAGAAAGGATTTCGGGGTGGGGGTGGGGAGGCGGTACTTAAACATGCGGCTTCCTTCTGGATCTGAGAGCCACTCTAGGTGGTTAAATGCCGACTCTGGCTCTTTGTTTAGAGGGTGAAGCCTAGGAGTCTTGGGTTATTGGGCAGCAAAATAATGGTAATAAGATCTGGGCATTCAGCCTGTTTAATGTACGTCACAGTTCTTCAGTGAGAACGCATCCTAGGAGCTTTGTGAGCAGAATTGTGTTTGTCTAGAAAAATATATGTCTCCTAAAGGGGCAGGCAGGATGCTAGCATCCATCATCTTCATAAGGCTGTGGATGATTAGAGACACAGTCAAGCCTAGTGTGCTTCCTTGGTTACTCCTATGAGTGGTGCAAAGATGAATGAGGAAACTTAATACCTGTAAGAACGAACTTGATCCTTGATCACTGCTGGAGGGGATAGCTGCCCATTTCAGCAGCCGCCCAGCCGAAGGCAGACATCTTTATCTCCTGGCTCACAGTGAAGACGCGCACTGCTGAGATAGACTTTAGGCCACTTTCACCTTAGGTGGGTGAGTCCTTGAAAAGTGAGAGTCATGTTTGACTGGTACCTACGAGTTGTCAGCTAAGCAGGCCATGCTCGGTTTGTGAGGGGGAAGCCCCCTACTTTTCTAGCCAAGCCTCCCCTTTTATGTCAATCAAAAGGCAGCTCTAGCTGCATCCACTCGCCTCATCCAGGATGGTTTAGCACAGTTTCAGGCAGCAGCTACTTGGTCATACACGTGATGCTTATTGCCACTTCTGAGAAGGGCAGCTATCACTCACTGGCCATGAAGGCCCTCAATGACAGCCAGAACCAATAAAGATCCAGGCAGGAGTCCTAACAAGACATCATTTTCATGTGTATTATCTCCAAAGGTTAATTCCGCCCTCACTCCCTGCTCGAGGCCTGTAAGAAAAGATTTCAAAAGCACAGTGATTCTGTTGACACCAGATCATAATCACTCCCAGCAATTGGTTCTTGGGCTAGTCCAGGATAACCCAGGCTAACTTATATTTATAATCACACTCAAAATCACATTCTACCTGCTCTCTTCACTCTATATCCTACTATCCAATCAAAGGTACAGCCGTAGCCTCTGTGATTGCCTTGGCTGCTGGGTACTATACCGGTACAGCTCTCAAGGAGCTATCATGAGGGTCCCAGTCTCCACTAGGAAGGCTGACATTTTCGTATCTAAGTGGCATATGATACCACCTGAGACCAAAGTCTCCACACTATTCAAAGCCCCCACAAATCCCAATGGCCTGCACTTGTACAGTTTGGGTGTTTGATAGATAAAGCACGTGTGAGAAGAGAAAACAAAAGAAATCAACTTAAAAAAAAAAAAATAAAGCCAGCACTGTGCTGTCAATGTTTTGTTCGTTTTGTTTTCCCTTTTTCCTCTTTATTTCCAGTTCTCACTTCAAAAGGCAGAAGGTAAATAATGTCAGGTCAATGAATATCAGATATATTTTTTGACTGTACATTAAAGTGACGTGTAATCTTTTTACACCTGCAAGTCCATCTTATTTATTCTTGTAAATGTTCCCTGACAATGTTTGTAATATGGCTGTGTTTAAAAAAAATCTATACAATAAAGCTGTGACCCTGAGATTCATGTTTTCCTAAGATATTCACATGTGTTTCTTCCTGGGAGTGAGGGGAGATAAGGAAGGGATAAATTAAAGCACAAGAGTTAAAGATACTATTATCAGTTAGGTTTCTTTTTGTTTGTTTAATTTTCACAACCATAACACAAGACCTGCATTTTATTCCCTCTTTGCAGATTAAAAAATGATGCTCAAAATATCAAGAGATTTTCCATAGTATAAACTGAACTGGTAAAAAAAAAAAAAAAAAAAAAAAAAAAAAAAAAGTTGTATTTAAAGCAGTGCGTTCTTGGCTGTGGCTCAGAACACTTTGATTAAACTTGATGGGATGTTTGTTAGGCATACATTTTTAAAATATCTTTGTTTCTCCTTGTGTATGTGTTCTGTGTTTGCATGCATGAGCACCCCCTGCATGGGAGTGTATGCATATGTGCGTGTGTGTGTGTGTGTGCTTGTGTGTATGTGTGTTCTGTCTGTAGCCACATGCCATGGCACACATGTAAAGATCAGAGGACAACTTCAGGTGCCAGCCTTCACCTTTTCCCTTGTTTGAGATATGGCCTCTTGTTCACAACGACAAGCACCAAGAAAGCTGGCACAAGGGCTTCCAGAGACGTTCCTGGCTCTACCTTCCACCCACCACCAGCGCACAGAGATTGCACACGTGCTTTGCTGCAGCCAGCTTTATGTGGGGTCTGGGCATCCACATTGCGGTCCTTGCACTTTCATAGCACGTGCGTTTACCCACTGAGCCCTCTGCTCAGTCCTGCTCACACATTTTTGAGCTTCTACAGCGTCAAACCTTCAGGGTCGGTTCACTAACTACTCATGTGCACCAGCTAACTGCAGCTTCGTAATAAACACCACAACTCGGTGATGCGAGCCTTTTTTTTTAGCATTCGTTTGCTACCCAAACTCACTTGGGTTCCCCTATACATTCTGGGGCTCTGCTTAAGGACAGGTACGTTGGCTGGTACCTCCATGTTCCTGATCCCTCTTGTCTGCCTCCCACAACCTAGCCTAGGCGTCCTGTTCTCACGGCGATGAGAGAGAAAGTCTGTGTGTTTTGACCAGCCTTTGCTTGAAAGAAACGTGAAGATTGAATAAAGAAATAATGGGAAAATGGGGGGGGGGAGGAATGGGAGGATACAAGGGATGGGATAAACATTGAGATGTAACAAGAATAAATTAATTAAAAAAAAAGGAAAAAAAAAGAAAATGAAAAAAAAAACTGTGGTACATTTACACTATGAAATACTACTCAGCTATTAGAAACAAGGAATTTCCGAAATTTGTGGACAAGTGGGTTGAACTAGAAATGATCATAATGAGTGAGTTCACCCAGAAGCAGAAAGAGTCAAATGGTATATACTCACTTATATCTGGACGCTAGCCCAAGGGGCATGTCCCATGAAAAGTCTTCACTTATCAGGAAAGTGGGACAGAGGGGAGGACATCCTATTGGGACTTGAGGTGAGAGAAGCATGGGAGAATAGGGAAATAGAAGGATCCAGAGGGTCCTAGAAAGAAGAACATTATGATAGGCGGATTTGAGCCCAGTGTCCTGCTCAAACTATGGCACCAGCCAAGGACAATACGTGCAGTAAACATCAAATCGGACCCAGATCTAGCCAATGGACAGAACATTCTCCACAGTGGAGTGGAGAGTGGGGTCTGACTTTCACATGAACTCTGGTGCCCCATATTTGACCACATCCCCTTGATGAGGAGGCCTGGTGGCACTCAGAGGAAGGTCAGCAGGCTACCAAGAAGAGACTTGATACCCTATGAGCATATACAGGGGGAGGAGGTCCCCCTCAGTCACAGTCATAGGGGAGGGGAGTAAGGGGAAAGCAGGAGGGAAGGAGGAATGGGAGGATACAAGGGATGAGATAACTATTGAGAGGTAATAGGAATGAATTAATAAAAAAAAAAGAAAAAAGAAATGTGCATATAGCATCCCGTGAACAAAGCTAGCTCTATGGAAAACTTAGAAGTGGAAGTAAGGATTCTTTCTCATGATATAGGTCTTTCTTGTTAGTTTTCAAACAAACAAACTTGAGTTTAGCCATCATTCCAATGGCATCTGGTGCAGCTGTTAAACTCTAATCTCACAATCACGTATGTCATTCATAAACAGTCCAGGTTAGCGGTGCTTACTGGATGTCCTCTAGTGATTGCAGCACATGCTAGAGTTGAACAAGCATTTTTTTTTTTTTTTTTTTTGAGGTTGGATTTTAATTGCCGCATTTCTCCCTTCTCTTTCCTACCTCCAGATCCTCCCATGTACCCCTCCCTGCTCTCCATCATGGCCTCTTTTTTTTCATCAATTGTTATTTCATATATATACGTGTGTGTGTGTGTGTGTGTGTGTGTGTGTGTGTGTGTGTGTGTGTGTGTTCCTAAATAGGCCTCTTGAGTCCCTATAATGTCACTTGTATGTATTTTCAGGGCTGACCATTTCTCACTGGACAACCTAGTGGCGTGCTCTTTCCTGGCGAGGCCACACACTCTTTGAAATGCTATTGCTGTTAGGGAGGCTGGGGAGGGGCCCACGAGGAAGGGGACAAGCCAACTCAAAGTAGTTAGGCTATTGACTTCTGAGTTGGATGCATATTCTCTACGTTTTCTAGCAGGGCAGCAGAAGACAGAAGATCCCTTCTTTGGAGTTTACTGAGGCCCAATTTCTTCGAATGTCGCCAGACAAAGGAATGAACTAAAACACAGCCCATGGGCCTAAAGCCCATGGTTTCTTCCGTTCTCCTTCAGCCTTGGCAATGTGTCAGGGCTTCTCTGCTGAGGGGCCTAGATGCAGTGCCCACCGCATCTTGTACTAGATGTAATATAAGACACCCCCCCCCCCCCCCCCCGGTCCTCGCTCTAAAGCGCCAGAGCCTAAAAAACTGTGCTTCCCGGCTTGGCTCTTGAGTGGCAAGCCTGGTGTCCTGCCAGCTAGGTATCCTTGCCACTATGTCCTTGGCTGTGTTAATCTCACTTATTCTGCCTGCTATAATTATTCTTTTGAGGTCAAAAATGTAATAGATGACACCGAGAAAAGAAAATTGCGAAGATGAAAATATACAGAATATATCATAATAAAGGTACTTTAAAACATAATAACTTTCTTTCCAAAGAGCTAATGTCTTTGAAAGTGTTTTTTATAAAAATCATACACACTCCCTTGCCAGAACTAAATACACATAAATGAGGGCATAAGGCAAAGCTCTCATTTAAAAGTATCTGTTGTTTTGTCATTCCAGATCTTTCTACGCACAAACACAGTTACATGTAATTTACTATGTACTTTGCATCAAATTGTATATTCAGGGACCTTTTCCCACTTAACAGCAAGGTGTGTCCATCTTTTGATACACATGCTTATGTCAATATCTCTTATCTTCCATGACATCCGTGCAGTACTCTTGAATAGGACGCTAAGCTAGCCAGAGCACAAGGAGACCAGACGTTCCTATAGTGCTGCTAAGAAAACCACCCCAGTGGCAGGGCCAGTGTTAACACTGAAGAGTACCCTCTCCTGATACTTTAGCCCTGAGGAGAGATGGACACTAGTGGCGTATCTTTCTCTATGTATCTCTTGCCTGAACCTTCTAAAGCACTGGTTCTCAACCTGTGGGTCGCAAGCCCCATGGGGATCCCATATCAGATACTCTGTATATCTGATACTTACATTATGATTCCTGACTAGCATAATTACAGCTATAAAGAAACAATGGAATAACTTTTGATTGGGGCTCACCACAACATGAGGAACTATATTAAAGGGCCACAGCCTTAGGAAGGTTGAGAACCACTAGTCTAAAGATTCCCTAGGCTTCAAAACGGCTTCACAGGCTGAGGACGAAGCACTAATCCATGGAGATATTCCAGATTCAAATCATACACAATACAGATAGTTAGAATAACATCAAGAGAAGTTAGAGATGCATAGATAGATTCAATAAATTAAATACATAATCCATTAAAATTGTATCAGAATATTATCAGCAATCATCTTCCATCATAGGGAACAAAAGAATAATTCTTATCTATAAATTTCTATATTTTCTAAATTTTATGTTCATTTCATATTCAGAAAAGCCAATTATGTCAAAAGTGGAGAGAACAGTACATGAGAAAATGAGGACAGAATAGATAAGATGATTAAAAAAAAAAAAAAATAGCCAGCACAAAAGACCTGCTATACACCTGGGCCAAAGTAAAGCCAAAAACTTGGTATTTCAAACCAAAACAAATAGAATGTTGTCAATTAGTCAAATTATGCCCAAAGGATAAAATGAAGCCAGCTGCGCAGCATAAATAAAAGGAGTAACGGTATTTCTGTGACACCGCCTAGATAAAAGAGTTTTGTCAGAAACTCCCTCAACAAGTAACAGTTTCAACAACCGCCTCAGCAGACGACAGTGCTTTCTTCCTCTCTGGAAGCCAACGGTCTCCTCACCCACTGCACAATTCTGAGGGAGCTCTTAACTGAAGGACCAAAATGGAGGGGATCAACTCCACATTTCTTGGCAAGTCAGACCTAAGCAAGGTGTCGGTTTGCAGAATCTCGAGTACTATACTCTCTGAGCATCACCGTGCTCTTCTGTCTGAGTGTCCACAAGCTCGATGGAGGCTTTTATCCCAGACAATTACCAGCAAAGTAGCTATTCTGAGCTGTTGGGTAAATTTGGAACCTGTCTTTAAGAGCCAGCTGAGCAAAGAAGAGACTCTCTATCCCTTTGAATGGTGGGGCATCTTAACAGCCAGATGTGCCTGCGTCAAAAGCAAAAATACCCCTCTATGAAGGTGAGGTAGGAAGGGCCATGAGGCCTTGTTCAAAGTTGGAATAAGGAGTGGCTCCATCTTATCCCACTTTTCTCACAAATACGCAGCCCAGACCTCAAACCTGTGGCCACACCTGGCAACCACAACATTGTGTAAACCCAAGGGGAGTTTCCCTCTGATTATAAGCACAAGAGGCTCAAATGAGCATCGTAACAAAGGGTCGATGCTAAATCAAGATTTGCTACCTAAAAGATGCAAGAGAGATGCAGAGAGGGTGCAGTGGTTGATCCCTCCCAGGTGCATGTTCCAGATGGTCCCTGCTCACTCAAAAAAAAAAAAAAAACAAAAACAAAAACTGGTCAGTCATCCGTTTCTGTTTCCTGAGAGGAAAAGGATTACATAAGGAAAAAGACAGCAGAAGCTTCCAGCAATGCATGCTGTGGACTTCAGCTGCAATGTTTCCTATTTTTTTGGAGCACCACAGAGGGAGAGAGGGAGAGGCAGGATACCAGTTGAGGCTGTACTAGACTGTGCACAGAAAGGCAGATAACTTACTGCTCTGCAGCACTTCGTGTTCTCTCAAACTTGGCTCTTAACCACGGCTGTGGTGGCCATTTCCAGGCAGGCGTTTGCAGCTTTTATCAATACAACTCTACTGTGCTTTCCTAATCAGGTTCTGTGACTCTTGCTTCCTTCCCTACCTTGGCCCAGTGCTCTCAGACACCAGGGACACTCACTTAGCACTAATATGCCATCCAGACACAGAGGAGATAACCTCCCACATTATCTTACTCCCTCTGTCTTAACCATCTCAATTCTCCTCGATGCTGAAATGGTATTTCCAAATATTAATACACACATTGTCTCGGGCTTTGCTTTAAGGGAAATACCATCGAGGAAACTAGATTCAAGCAGGGAATACTCTCTTATTCTCACCTTATAATCTGCCAGCACCCATGGAGGGCTGCCAAGTGTTCAGTTAAGTTTTTAATCAGGGGACCAAATGGACTTTGTTAGTATAAAGCTACTGGGGTGGAAGAGATTTTTACACACTCCCAGGTTTATACTGGATGTCACATGGTTGATTTTCTTCTCAGATTTGGGGAAAGGAGTCCTACCTTCTCATCATTTGCTGGAAAGAGTTAACAACCCTTTCCAGTAGATAGCAAGAGGGCAGTAAAGGTGTTCTTTGAAGGAATCCATTTTGTGTTAAGGTGTACCACAATGAAATAGTTAGCATGGGAGTGAATGGGCAACATCAGGACCCAGACATCCGTGCAGGTTTCCGCAGTCATACTCACGCCCAGCTGCCTTTTCTTCCTGGAGGGACACAGCTCCTGACACACTGGGGGCCAGGAGTGGGCATCCAGCTTGTAATGGAGGACATTATATGAAAGTGTAAAGTGACATCATGGAGTTTGCATACGCCACTAAACACGGATTCAAATATCTCCAGTGTGTATGAGGCCCAGGAGCGAGGTCTCTGTACCACCTCGGCAAAGCTCCATGCCCTTTCCGAGCTGGCATAGAGAAAAATAACAGGAAATCTCAACTTCCTCTTTCCTTTCTTTCTGTTTCCTGCATGATGCTCCTCACCAGCTCCTAACCTTGACCAGGCTCTGTGCTCACCTTACAAGTGGGGACCTACAGGGAAGCATCATCAGACACACGAAAAGTGAAAAACAAAAACAAAAAAACAAAAGCAAAGGCTCACTTGAAGGAATCTGTGTGTCAGACTGAAATCAGGTCCCTGACAAGAAAAGACAGATACAGAAGACTCTGGATCTGATGCCTGAATCTAAGGACTTTCTTGTTGTTATGGTCTCTAATGAAATAAATTGCCAAAAAATCTAATCAAGATAAAAAGATAAATATTCAAGATTAGGAAACAGAAATGCATATAATAGTGAAAGAGGAAATTATACAGCTTTATTAAGCGACGTTATAAGCAATTCTAGGTAGTAAATGTGAACATCGCACTTGATTGGATGATTTTGAAAATACATGAATATTACCAAAATTCACTCAACAACTAGAAGATCCAAGTAAATCCATTATCAGAGGGAAATGTTTTAATTTCTAATTCTACTTTAGAATATATAATAGTAGATGTTTTCATAAATGAGTTTAATCAAGCATTCAAACAAAAAGACAATATGCAGTGCATACTATTCCAAAATAATACATATGAAGGAGAGCTCCCCAGTGACAGAGCAAAAATAGCAGGATACCAAAGTCTCTCTCACACACATACACACTCAGAACATCTAGAATAGTCATTTATAAATGAAAAGAGTTTTGCTAAATTTTAATGATTACATTCAACTGACTTTTAAAGAAAATGTACCATGTCTAACTGTATGCCAGAAATTTAAAAATAGTTCAATATTAAGAGCCTACAAGAAAAGGAAGGGGACATAGAATCACCTAAATAAATACTGATAAAGCATTTCACAGAATTTAATATTGATTCTTGATTAAATAGCCTAAGCCAGGGAATAGGGGTAGGACCCTGTGTTAGCGTAAGAGTTGAATTCATGAAGAGTGGGCACTTCTAGCGCCCACCTGGGTTCACTTCTGTACTCAGTAAAGAACAGGATCACAGTGCCCTCCTTCCTTCCTACTAGTTAAGGCCAGATGCCAAGAGTCCTGGCCAGTGAGCTTAAAGAGAACTGATGTGTCCCAGTTTTATGCCAGAATGTGTTTCCTGGCTGGTGAGAGTCCCTCCAGCATTTTCCTTCCCTGTCTCATCACCCAAGGGAGTGCTAAGTCGTCGATGGTCCAGCTGCAGGATGTGTGAGCCTCCATCACTGCATGACCACAAGGAGGACCATCACATCTGGACCCTTAGCCATTAAGCATATGAAGCTATTGCTAAAGAGTAACCAAGCAGATAATAAATATATTGAAAAATGAAGAAAGCTTAAAGATATTTCCACTGAAGTCATGAATACCTATGCTTTTTTTTTTTTTTTTTTTTTTGCTAGTGTCTATATAACTAGTGAAATTTCAGCAAGGAAAACTAAGACATCGGTAATACAGTGAATGTTGTGTAACAAATTAGCCTCAACTGTCTTTATTTGGTCATGACATAGACTGTATAGCCCAGGAATTCAGAAAAAAGTTCATTGGACCATTCTCACTTGGGCCCTGTCATACAGTCAGGTATCAGTTAAGTCTGAAGTCATCTTTAAATGTTTTACGCCTTGTCTGGGAGATGTCAAAGATAACTGAGGAACATGGCAGTTGTGGACACCAGCTGTTGGCGGGAAGAGCAGTTAAAGTGGCCTCTCTACAACGAATGGCTTAGTGTAGCCAAACTCATTACATTGCCCCTGGATTCAATCAGAAAGACTATCCTAACATGTTCGGGTAAAATTAAAAATATATATATTTAATTCAGTTTCAATCAAATCCAAATGAATCTTTCAGTAGGTATCTTTTGAAATAGTTTTTAAGTTATCTGAACAAATGAACAGGTGAAAGTAACCAAATAATTTTTAAATGAGCTACAGTGATTAAAGCCATGTAGTACCATTGTAGAAATATATTCTAGTCAATTCCTCGGCGCTTCCTTGTCACATTAAATGTTAGGAAGCCGTGTTGACATTTATCAATGTATAATCTGGATAAAACTGGTTTTATGTTGTCAAGTATCCATTGATCAAAGGCAAGGGAAAATTAGAAGGGGAAACTCTTTTACAAATTACCACAGCAGAATTTTGTTGCCTTCTGGGTTTAATTTCATTCAGGGCATTTTATTGTATCCAATGCATCCATTAATGCTAGTATTCAAGACTAAAGTGTTCACATTATTTCTTGTCTTGACTTTTAATTACAGAAACGGCACATGAATACACTCTCTCTGTGAAACAATTAGAAGATTTGTGATAAATTAAAGCCGTATCTAGCCACCACCTCCAGTCCCCAGCACCTCTCCTTACAGAAATAGAAAAATATCTGCTCTGTCTCTTTTTTTTTTTTCCCCTGCTTTCTCATTTTTTTATTGAGCTTGGGAACAGACAGGCCCCAGCTCATTGCTGGAGGCACCTGCTTCCGTGCCAATAAACACCCTTCCCTGGTTGAGAAAGTGCAAATCAAAGATGGACGTATGTAAAGACTCACTTTAATATTGTTAGTTAGTGGACTTGAAAAATGAATGAAGCCCCCCCTCTCAGGACTTACACATCATCCCACAAGTCACAACCAACAGGTTCTGTGCAAGAAGCCAAGCGAAGAATCTTCCTCAGAGGTGACTTCCTCTCTCTTTCTGAGAGTAGCCTTGGAGAGCGATCAGCCATCACTAATGCCTCCAAGAAGGGCCCACAGGGACGCCCAGTCAGCTTTGGCATCCAGTTCCCCAGAGATGACTAAGGCTGCCCCAGGGTCATTGAATAAGCATAAGCTAAGGTCCCTTGGAGAGACACCATATGTCCAAACAGACTGTGGCTACCTTCAGAGGGGAAACGTGTTGAGACAACTCATGGCCTGCTTGTCAGTATCAGAAAGACAGTAGTCTGGTCACAAGAGCCAAAGGGAGCTACACTGGATACGTGCTTGCCGAGAGAAAAACATGACCAGTTCTCCTTTACCACTGCAACTAGAAAAATAAAACACCGGAAAGTGGGAATATGATAAGAGGCAAATTCTAAACTCCTTGAAAAATTAATACTAATTACTATCTACATTTTAGGTCAGTGCATCCGGGTTTATTCTCTGCCAGCACCAGGAGAAAGGCCTGACTCTAAAGCACACACTGCAGAATGCTCACTGGGTCTGACGATGCAAACTGGGCTGCCTACAGCAGGCACAACTGCTCTCTTGATTGCATTTGAGGCCTGCTCCACAGGAGAGAACTCATGCCTGGTACTATAAACACAATCAAAACCCGAGGCCGGGGAAGTCATAGCCCTTAATGGAGAACACACTGATACTATTATTTTCTAATGGCCATGCCAAGCTGCCTTCTAAATATTTTTTGTTTATAGGCTGTAGATGGCTTGTTCCTCCCAACTTTGCAGTGGGTAGCGGTTAATGCAGGGACACGTGGCCATCCAAAGTGCTGAGTATGTGTGACTGTGAGTGCTCAGCTGTGGAAGGGGCATCTGTAGCTACACCCACCCCCCGGCTGAGTTGCTGGAAACGTTGTAGAAGAGAGAACAAAAAAGGATGCAAGAGCCAGTGGATTGGGAAGAACGCTTCAAATGGTGGCTCTCCAGACATGCCACAGCTGTTGTAAACATGAACCCACAACAGCAGTGGTTACCTGCACAGCAGCAAGCCAGCTAAAACCTCCCACATGGAAGAGGGAGACGCTCCAGTTTCCCCGCTTCTAGCCAAAGTGCTATTGGCAGCTGATGGCTGCTCAGGAATCAAAGTCAATACTCTTTAGGTTCATGGCTACTGGAAGATTGCCCTTGCCTCAGTGGACGGCTTTAACGCCTCAGAGCATATGGGCAGCAGTAACTGGATGTAATGGGTGACAGAATAAATAATAAGTAAATAAACCAGCAGGTTCGGAGGGAGATAGGACGGGGGAGTCCTAAGGGGAAATTTAGAAAGTAATAATTTCCATTTCATCAGGTAAAATTCTCAGACTATGCAACCAACAAATACACTGGGAAAGCTGTAAATTTTTTGAAAATATGAATTATTACTTTCATTAAACTATCAGAATTAAGCGGTATACTAGTTAGCTTTTCTTTGCCATGACTAAAATACTTGACATAAGTGACTTAAGCAAGGAAAGATATATTCTGGCTCTGTTTTTGTAAGACTTTAGTCTATCATGACAGAGGGCTTGGTGCTGAAAAACAGTCTGCATCCTGGTAGATAGGATACAGAGAAAGGAATGGAATAAGAAAGGGGCCAGGGAAAGAGATAACCCCCAAAGCACAGGCCCAGTGCCCAACCCCTTCTAATATACCCCTGCCTCTTACCCTTACTACCTGCCAATAATGCCAGCGTATTATGAATCCATCAAAGGACTGATCTGTCCACCAGGTCAAAGTCCACGTGACCTCACCATCTCTGGAAAGTCCTTCACAGATACACCCAAAAGTGTGCATTATTAATCTGCTAGGTGGTCCTCAAGTCAATCAAGTTGACAATCAGACTTACCAACAAAAGAGGACAAAGGCTCCTGTAAGATCATAAAGAATACTCTCTCCTTTACATGGAGGAAAAATGGAAGTTTTGTTGCACTTCCCAAGAATTAGAAGACTTACTGGTGTTCAGTCACCACCCAGGACAGCAGTAGTGACAACAAAATATAAGTAAAAGGACCAGGTACTAGCACCCAGGCCCGTAGCTCTCAGGCCTCAGTTTTCACAATGGAAAGTCCTCACTTCCTTCTTTTGTCTTACACCTTCCTGGCTGAGGCCACAGAGCCTACGAGCCAAGGGATCTTGAACCACCCTTAAGTCCAATGCTGCTCCTGTAGCAGTCCCCGAGCATACATGGTAAGCCCCTCCTCGATGCTGCTGTGTGTATTATATCTGATGAGCAAAATTACCATTAGCAAATGTCAAAATAGCCAGCTGGGCCAATTTCACAGGCTTTAGCTGAATGGAATGTTGAGCTGACGGTTGGGTGCTTCCACTTCTCATCCTTCAATGTGATGCTGGTCCTTGAACCAGCATTATGCATCTCCCCCCCCCGCCCCCGCATCTATCTCTTCACTGTGGTTGAGTATTTCCCATCAGGCTCTTCAGGTCTCATGCTCAAACATATTATACCTTCAGGCTGGCGGCCCTCAAGTACCTTTCTATCTTCCCCTCATCTCATTCCAACCACTAGCCTCTGTGCAAAGCAAAGGAAGGGCTGTCTTGGTCAGTAGAAGAAGCTAATCAAGAGTCTAGAGCTCTGCTACTGGCTTTCTGTGTGACCCGGAGCACCGTCATCTCCCAGAAAAGAGGCTACTGGATAAGGTCAGCTTTTCCTCATCCCAGGTACCCAGGTCCAGGGAGCTGGGTGGGACCAGTCTGGATGTTGGGACCCTTTATCCCGCCTTCCCCAGGTGACGCTTGAGAACTGCTCTTCTGGGTTATTCAAAGGTTCCCCTGCTCCAAGTTTTACTAAATCTCTGAAGAAGTGTGGGAATTCTCGTGAGCCTTCTGTGCCGAGAAAGACAAAGGAAGGGAGCTTCTAGAAATGGGTGTAAAGGCTCATTAGAGGCCTCATCAGGGGACGGTCTGGCCAGCCAGTTTCCACCCCCTACAGCTAGAAGGATGACTAGGCTCTACCAGAACCCAGCTGGGAGGCCATTTAGTTTGGAGAATAATTTCCTCTAGGTACCTCTCAGAAGCTCCTTTCACTGGTCCGGGGAACTGAGGCTTTTCATTTTAATTAGCAAATTCTTATGGCTGCCTTTGGAAATGAGCCTCTGTTCTCCTCCCCTCTGCAGACTCTGTCAGCCGAGATGGTGAAGGAGGGGATGAGAAGGTGACATGGGAGCTGTTATCCGGTGTAATTTCAGGGCTGGCAGGGGAGCTCAGAGGATGTGAGCGCAGCTGAGATTGCGAAGGAACCAAATCATACAGTTAAAGAAATGGCTTTGTGGCTTCAAGACACAGTAACTGAGGTTAGTGACTCTGTAGGAGTGCCCTGGTGTGATGGAGATGAAATGACAAGGTCCACCCCGCTTCAGGGACCCAATAGGGAGATACATCATGTCTTGAACCTCTTCTGTGGGGGAGGGTACAGTTTCAGCAAATTAAGTATATATGGAGATAAATAGAGGATGATATTTATCTAATGCATATTTTATAAGTCTTGGTACTTATAAAGTAAGAGTGAGGGTTCTTTGGTCATCTCATTAACTCCTGGTTTATTGGAGAGAAGGGCATTTACTGAGGTGCCATACATTACTGGTTATGGGCTGCCCTTCTCTGGTGTTCAGCAGGAGAGCAAGACCATGTGTTTGACTCAGTCACAAAAGCCAAATCTTGCTTTGACATGAGATGTAAGCAGTGTGTTTCCTAAAAAAAAAAAAAAACTAGCGTGCTCTGTCTCTGAGTGCCTCCGGTTATTTGATCTTTCCACAACCAAGGGAAATCTTGTCCTGATGAGGACTGGAAGAGAAAAAAATAGGCAAGGAAAAATCAGTGGGATGTCCCTAAGCAATTAGTCTTTAGCAAAAGGACAACATGGAAGGCCTGTTTGTGGGTGACTCAGAACTCATACACATGAGCTGGGGAGGAGGCTTAGGTGGTAAGAGTGCTGGCTTCACAAATGGGAATGCCTGAGTTCAAACCCAAGACCCACGTGAAAATCACAGAGAGGTCATGTAAACATATGATCTGGCACTGTGTGGAAATAGAGACCAGAAGTTTGTTGTAGCTTTCTGGCCACCAGCCTGGCTCCAGGTTCAGAATAGATCCTGTCTCAAAGAAATAGAATTGACAGTGACAGAGCAGGATGCATGCTGTCATCCTTGGGTCTCCTCCACACACTTGGGTGGGTATGTATACTACACACACACACACAGAGGCACAGACGTAAACGCACATACGCAGGCACACACATACTTTAAGAAGGCTTTCCCATAATTGAATTTCATACTGGGGACGATGACGCCCCTACTGGGGACTCTAAGCCACAGTCCATGGTGTGGCTCACAAATCCAGTCATACTGAGGTACTTGTTTCTTCCACCTTCTCCACTTCCCTGCTTCTCTCTTCAGGTGCCTACACCTCAGGCCAAAATGACACCATGTTTCAGGACTCAGGCTACTGTGTTAACACCCGTGTATGGGTATTGTCATTGCTGGTACCACCTTTATGTTGAGAGGGAGGCCGACATTAAGATAAATAGCTTTACAATTATATGTAAAATTATCCTAAAGGCCAATGCTTGAAAAGAGAGATTAAGGGGCCGAGAGCACACATAGAAAATTCTCAGAAAAGTCAATGGGTGAGATGGGGTTTGAGAAACTGAACGAAGCCAAGAATGAATAGGGAAAGGCCATATGGAAAACCTACAGGGACCTTCCCTAGGAAGCCTTCTGTCCTTTCCTGTGCCAGGCACTGTGTAGGGTGACCATATGTCCTAGTTGGCCTGGGATTGCTCCCATATATGTTTGTTGTCTAGAGTTCAGCATTTGCCCCAAATATGTTCCAGTTTGGATGAGAGATTGTGCTGCCATTCTGTGAGTGATACATTTACCAAAACTTTATCATTACATTTGTGCAACTGCCTAACACACACACACACACACACACACACACACACACACACACACACACACACACACACACACACCACTCACCTATACATAGGCCTATGCCTCTCTCATGGCACAGAGTTCCTTCTGTATTCATCCTTTGCTGCCCAGCACACAGCACAATCCTGGCATTTATACATAGAAGACGTTCAGAGGCTGTTTCCTGAAGATGTGAATGAACAGGGAAATGCCTTTTAAAATTCTGACACCTCTTAACCACGTGCCTCGCCTCACTTGTCCGTATTCCATACCTCAGCAGCACTCCAAAGCATATTTGTGCGTATTTTGAGTTTCTCTAAGGGCCATGAGATCTGAAGTATTTTTACCATGATCTGACTTGGCCCCAGAAGTTGACAAAAGTATCATCTCATTAGAGGCTATTTGAATAGAAATTATAGGCTTGTTCTTGGAGTGTGGACTTGAGAGCACTTCATAAGACAATCACTGCTAAATACCCAAAGAGGAACAGCCTTATTGGCTTCTAAAAGCCAATCTCAGGTCAAAGTAACCTAAATTCCTCTCAATACAATTAGGATCTCAATA